>NC_044032.1:463777728-464043988 GCF_901765095.1 Microcaecilia unicolor
CACACACAAACTCACACACATACATACATACAAACACACACATACAAACAGCCTCGACGGTGCACCTCTAAGTGCCCCCCCGCCGCATCGCCACAACAACCCGTGCAACGGGGCATCAGAAAGCCCCTACCCCCTTCCCTCCTCGCCGCATCACCCAACCCCCCCCCCCCCCCCTCACCAAGCCCCTCCCCCCCCCCCCCCCCCCCACATCGACTGCCTTGCCACCCGCAACCGCTAACACAAACTCTGCCCGGCGGCTGCTGCTGCTTCTATTCAGCAGCAGCAGCCCGTACATAAAGAAAACAAACAAAAAAACAACCTCCTAAAACGCACCTCCGTGGAGAATCATCTCACATTGGCTGACGTCTCTGCAGCCGCTCCTCCTCTCCCCTCAACGTCAGTGCCCCTGCCGGAAGACCCTGGAGAAACGCCGAGACGTCAGAGGGGAGAGGAGGAGCGCATGCTGAGACTTCAGCCAATGTGAGATGCTTCTCAACGGAGGTGCGTTTTAGGAGGATTTTTTTTTTTTGTTTTCTTTATGTACGGGCTGCTGCTGCTGAATAGCAGAAGCAGCAGCCGCCAGACACAGTTTGTATTAGCGGTTGCTGGTGGCGAGGGGGTTGATGAGGGGAGAGGGGCTTGGTGATGTGCCACGGTGGGGGGGGGGGTCGGGTGATGCGCGAAGGGGGGGGACAAGGGGCTTTCTTTGGGTGCTGTGCCGGCTGGGGGGGGAAGGTGGGGTTTCGCTGGACATGGGTAGCTGGAAGGAAGCAATGGGGAGGGGAGGGGAGGGTCGCTGCACATGGGTGGCTGCAGGGGGGGCAGGGAACAGGGAGATAGGGATGGGGCTCCACACACCACATGGGTGCCTGCAAGGAGGACAGGGGATACAGGACGGACACTGCAGGGCGGGCAGGGGGACAGAAGGGTTGGTGGTCATCAGGGGGGACAGGTGGGTCGATGGACATGGCTGGCCACAGGGGAGGAACAGGGAAAAAGAAGAGGAGTGTTCTCAGACATGGGTGACTGCACAGGAGAGGAGGGTCGCTGGACATGGGTAGCTGCAGGGGGGGAAGGGGGACAGAAGGGTCGCTGGACATGGCTGGCTGCAGGGGGGACAGGGGAGAGAGGAGGGACGCTGCACATGCGTGCCTGCAGGGGGACAGGAGGGATGCTGAGGGGGGGGCCTGAGACCACATGGGTGGCTGCAGGGGGAGCAGGGGAGACAGGAAGGACGCAGCAGGGGGAGAGGAGGGTTGATGGGCATGGGTGGCTGCAGGGGGATGCTGGACATGGGTGGCTGCAGGGGGAACACAGGGATGAGGGTTGCTGCACATGCTTGGCTGCAAGGGGGCAGGGGAGAGGGAGGGGGTGAGAGGGTTCCTCACACCACACACGCAGTCACTCATTCTCTGTCTGCCACATACACTCTCACTCACACACTCACTGTCTTTGTCCCTCTCTCTCTCACACAGTGTCACACAGAAACACAAACACTGTCTCTCACACACACTCTCTCTCGCACAAACACATACACTCTGTCTCTCTCTCTCTCACATTCTCTCTCTGACACACACGCTCCATCTCTCACACACGCTCTTTCTGAAACATACACTCCAAGGAAAACCTTGCTAGCGCCCGTTTCATTTCTAACAGAAACGGGCCTTTTTTACTAGTATTATAATATTGTATTTTGTTGTTTTAAGCTGCAGTCAGTCATTACATTTTTACTGAATCAGTCCACTCAAAATTGCTTCCAACTCCACAGCCCTGATAGAAAGTTGTATAAAACGTTTGAGCATGTGTTTAATTCCCCACATGCATGCAACCTCCCAAATCCGTAGAGTTAGTAATTGTCAGTCTGATGCATTCTCTCCCATATTGAATATTAAAGCTCCTTGCATTTGACACTCTGTTCTCCACTTTAACCTAGAGATTTTTTTCTAGGAAAAAAAAGGTGTCAGTACTCACAGAGTAGAGACTTGCATGGGAACAGGGTTCATGGGAATCCCGCAGAACGCTCGGGATTCAGTTCTGCGGGGTTCCTGTGGGGATGGAAGCTGTTTCTGTGGGATTCCCGTGGAAGTGTACGCTGCACTTGTGCCAGCCTCTCAGCGAGTACCAAGTTCTTTGAGTGCTCTCTCCTTCTTGCTTTAACAGCACAGATGCAGAAAGTCTTCATTAAGGAGGTGGTAGAGACACAAATGGTGATGGAATTCAAAAAAACATGGGATGAACACAGAGGATCTGTAATTAGAAAATGGAAGTTATTAAAAACCTAATCATAAATGGCTGCATGTGTTTGGATGTGTCAAGTGACGCTTAGATGGTGACTCCAGCTGTGATGAACTTGGGCCAATACTGGGCAGACTTTCTATGGTCTGTGTCTCATATATGGCAGTCTGTTTTAGGATGGGCTGGAAAGGGCTTAGCAACTTTAGTGGCTGACACATGAGGACAGTGCTGGACAGACTTTTACAGTCTGTTTCCCGCGAATGAGAAGACAAATAGGCTGGAGTGGGCTTCAACAAGAACTCCAGCAGTTGGAACATAAGGACAGGGCCGGGTGGACTTCTGTGGTCTATGTCCCAGAAACACCATAGACCATAATCAAGTATATAATATCAAGTTCATTGTTGATTTAATTATGAATTGACTAGTAAAAAAGGCCCGTTTCTCACACAAATGAAACGGGCGCTAGCAAGGTTTTCCTCGGAGTGTGCATGTGAGAGAGAGAGACAAAGTGTGTGTGTGTTTGTGTGTGTGAGAGAGAGAGAGAGAGAGAGAGAGAGTGTGAGAGACAGTGTATGTGTGTGTGTGAAAGTGAGATTGTGTGTGAGACAGAGAGAGATAGAGACACTGTGTGGGTGTGTGAGAGAGAGATATACAGTGTGATAGAGAGAGTGTATGTGGTAGAGTGTGTCTGTGACAGAGAGAGTGCGTGTGAGAGAGACAGTGTGTGTTATAGATAGTGTGTGTAGAGTGAGACACAGAGAAGAGTGTGAGAGAGCGAAAGAGTGAGAGAGTGTGTTTGTGAGAGAGAGTGTGTGTTTGATAGAGAAAGTTTGTGTGAGAGAGAGAATGAGTGTGTGTGAGAGAGAGTGTATGTGTGACACAGAGAGTGTGTGTGTGTGAGAGAGAGACCCCTATTTTTCAGTTGATAGAGTCTGAGAAACTATACCAGAACATGACTGCAGCCTGTCGACATCTGTTCAATAGTCTTGTAAACCCTGCCAGCTGTATTGGGACGTCAGTGGTGAGTTGTCTTGCGAGATCAGCGCTTGCCCGATGTATTTTGAGCGGCACAGTATTCAGAACGTCAATGGATAGTTGTGGCACGAGTTGCTGCATCGCGGCTATTCTCAGTTTCACTTATCGCTCATTATCACGTACGGGCTCCGAGTTCCATGACCCCCTTCTTCCCTCCCTCCCTCTCCTCCCCTCCGAGTTCTAGGCCCCCCTTCCCTCCGAGTTCTATGCCCCCCTGTCTTCAGAGTTCCAGACCCCTGCACCTCCCTCCCTCTCTCTCAGTGGCAGCCCGACCTGCGTTGGCCGCCCTCTTCTCGCAGTCCTGCACCTGCCCCTCGCCTTTCTGCATGCCGGCTGTAATTTAAAAGTTGTTACCTTGTGGTCCCACGGCAGTAGTGTAAGTCGAGCATGCACGGACGGCACCAGCCTGCCTTCCCTTCTGTCTCAGCTGTGCCTCTGGTCCCGCCCTCATTTCCTGTTTCCGGAAAGGCTTTTAATATACCTAAAAAAAAATTTACTATGTGTTTTTGCCTCCAACGTAATCTTTTTTTCGAAGTCCCTCTTAGCCTTCCTTATCAGCGCTTTGCATTTGACTTGACATTCCTTATGCTGTTTCTTATTATTTTCATTCGGTTCCTTCTTCCATTTTCTGAAGGATTTTCTTTTAGTTCTAATAGCTTCCTTCACCTCACTTTTTAACCATGCCGGCTGTCGTTTGGTCTTCTGTCCTCCTTTTTTTAATTCGCGGAATATATTTGGCCTGGGCTTCCAGGATGGTGTTTTTGAACAGCATCCACGCCTGATGTAAATTTTTGACCCTCGCAGTCGCTCCTCTAAGATTTTTTTTCACCGTTCTCATTTTATCATAGTCTCCTTTTTTAAAGTTAAACATTAATGTATTTGATTTCCTATGTATACTTACTTCAGAGCTAATATCAAATCCGATCATATTATGATCACTGTTATCAAGCGGCCCCAGCACCATTACCTCCCGCACCAGATCATGTGCTCCACTAAGGACTAGGTCTAGAATTTTTTCTTCTGTCGTCGGCTCCTGTACCAGCTGCTCCATAAAGCTGTCCTTGATTTCATCAAGGAATTTTACCTCCCTAGCGTACCCCGATGTAACATTTACCCAGTCAATATCGGGGTAATTGAAATCACCTGTTATTATTGTGTTGCCCAGTTTGTTTGCGTCCCTAATTTCCTTTAACATTTCTGCATCCGTCTGTTCATCCAGGCCAGGCGGACGGTGGTACAGTCCTATCACTATCCTTTTCCCCTTTACACATGGAATTTCAATCCACAGTGATTCCAAGAAGTGTTTTGTTTCCTTCAGAATTTTCAATCTATTTGATTCAAGGCTCTCGTTAATATACAATGCTACCCCTCCACCAATTTGATCCACCCTATCACTACGATGTAATTTGTACACCGGTATGACAGTGTCCCACTGGTTATCCTCCTTCCACCAGGTCTCAGAGATGCCTATTATATCTAATTTTTCATTTAGTGCAATATATTCTAACTCTCCCATCTTATTTCTTAGGCTCCTGGCATTCGCATATAGACATTTCAAACTATGTTTGTTGTTCCTATTTACATCATGCTTAGTACTTGACACTATTAATTTGCAATCTTTTGTTTGATTTTTATTTTTATTTAAGGACACCTGATCTACTACGGTCTCTTTTGCAACCTCACCATCAGGGTACCCTTTCTTCCCTGTTTTGGTGATATCTTTGAAAGATACCTTATCCCGAACCATGCGCTTTTGAGCGACTGTCGGCCTTCTTCCCGTTTCTAGTTTAAAAGCTGCTAGAAATAACAGGACATGACACAAGATATGACCTGCAGTTTGCATAGTAGGGTGTGTAATGCCTCGTGTGTGACTGCCATGTACGATGTGAGGAATTGTCAAAATGACTGCAAGTATGTGAAAAGTGCTGTGCCCAGTCTGGTGCATCAAGAAAAACCTGCCAGCCCGAGGCTACTGAAGTAGTGAATATTCAAGTATTGTTAGTCTATAAGAAACCTGCTGTCACGCCTCTTACCTCCTTGTCGGCGGGGCTTTCCAGCAGCATGAGGACACTCGCCATCTCTGTGGGTCTGGCACTTTGGGGCGGTGCTGCGCCCTTCCATGACCCCCATGTCGCCCTGCCTGCAGTCGGGTCGGCGCGCTTTCTGGGGAGCTTCCGAGGTTGCTTGCGGCTGCCGGCCCGCCTTCCTGCTCCGTGGGCAAGCTTCTGTGCCCCTCCCCTCACTGCCTTCCTAACCTATCAAGCTCTCCTCCAGCTGCCTCCTGTTGATGTCAGACGCCTACACTACTTCAGGAGAGCTTTCCTCTGCATTATTGCTTCGGCTTCTAGTTGGTAAGCTTTTATCTTCACTGTGTTCTGCCTGAGTTCCTGGTTCTTGACCTTGCTTGTACCTGGATTACTCTCTCGTCTGCTGCCTGCCTGTAACACCCACTGTCCTGGCAACCCTTTCGATTGCACAATGTGAGCAACTGTTAGACCGCGATGGGAATCTGAAACCATAGGTCACTGGGGGGTTGGTCATCAACTGCAGGCAGTGGAAGAACAAGCCTTTTAGCTCTTGCACCATTCCCCTCCTCCCCCTCCCCCCCCCCCCCCCCCCCCCCACCGCCAGTGAGGAGGAGGGAGAGAAAATGGTCTCTGTGCCCCCAACTACTGCACTCAAAAGCAGTCTCTGCTGTGCTCAAGCTGCACTCCCTGTGCACCGGAATCCATGCTAAGGCAGGCCTTGCAGTGCTATCTGCAAACAGGAGAGCTCAAACGAGGAGTGTGCAGCTAAGCAAAAGAAGAAAACCTTGCCGGGAATGGCATGCACTGAACCCACTGTCACTCGAATGCAGTGGGAACGAATCAAGAAAGGGTAAGCTAGACTTCATTGTGAGCCTGCTGTAGCTTAAGCGGTTGGAGCAGCTGGGCAAAATGGTGCTTGCCTCTTGCAAATGTCCCTCTTCCTGCTTCTGGTCACCACCCTTTACCCACCCCTTACCTTTCCTCCTTGCCTCACTGTATCTACCCCTCCTCTGCTCCCCCCTTGATTGCTTCCCATTTCCTTAGCCCTGTTCTAACCTGCTTACCCTATCTTTACCCTACCTATTCCCCCACTCCCTTTCCCTGTGCGCCCCCACCCCAGTATCCTTTTCACAGCTGTGCCAGGCCGCCTCCCATTTGTGTTTCTGCCCTTCCTAGGCGGTTATGTAAAGACCTTACTAGTGTGGATGAAGAGAGTGTTTGTCGAGGAATAACTGCAATTGACATAAAACGTTTTTTCAAGAATTTTGGAAATAAATAGTGTATTGGAAATGGGATGATAGTTTTGCTGGGATTTAAGGATCCATGGAAGGTTTTTTAAGCAAAGAGCCGGCAATTGCATCCTTCCAGCCCTGAAGGAAAAATTCCTCAGTGAGACTAGAATTAACTAAGTCCAGAATAGCTTGAAAAGGCCAATCTCAGGATTTTTGAATAGGGTAAGATGACGCAGGGTTTAGGCATGATGTGACAGTGATCATGGAGTTAATAACCTTTGTTGAATAATAAAAGTGAAATGATTATCCAAGCTCTTGGATACATGTTAACAATATCTTGTGGAGTTTGAATGGTTATGCCTTGTAGCGCTATAGAAATAAGTAGTAGTAGTAGTCAATACTAATGGAGATCCAGCATGAGGTGGGGAAGAAGTTGGAGAGATAGCCTAATTAATCACAGAAAAATATGTACTTCACCTACTATAACTTTTGTTGTTGTTATCCTCCTTAAAGTGAAAGGTAACTTTTAACTAGAGATTCAAGCTAGTATGGCACCCAATCTCCAGAAACAGATTTCTTACACAAACTGCCTTCTTCCCATTATGAAGCTATCCAAATATGCTAAGTTAGAACTGAAATTGCTTTGCTAGATTACATGCATGCAGAGATTTCTAAAGATAACATACATTTTTTCTGAAACTCTCCACAAAAATGATCTGTATCACTGTTGTGGAATGATGACAGTGACAATCCTTCTGTTATTGAAGAACAGTTACTTTAGTTGGCTAACTTTGCTTTATTTATTCATGTTAACAAATGAAATTAAGTGCTTTAAGTGTAAAAAGTAATCCAAGTAGCTGGGTATTGATGGCAACTTCTGTTTAAGCTAATGTTGGTTTAAAGATGGAAATTTTGGGGAATATGAAGTTCAGACAAGTAATTCGAATTTCATATAACTGCTAAACATTTAAGTAACAAGTATTAAGAATCAGTATTTAGAATTTAGAATAAGGATTTTTTCTTGAAAGATATTTTTATTGGGCACTTAAATTTATTTTATTTTTTACTTTTTTTCACAGATCCAACACACTGTTTCAAATTCAAGCTGTGAATAACCATGGAAGGTTAGTGTCACCGTTAAGAGATATAGAAGCAAAGTTGAAATTCTGCTGGATTCTTAGTAGAAGCTGGGTTATAGTGACATGAACCTTCATTTATAGTTCTTTGGGTTTTTCTCCTACCTTATTATTTTTTTTTTTAATTCACTGCCACTCATACTTGGTTGCTTTAGTGACAGTCCTCTGGGTGACAGGCATAAACATTTGCTGCCTTCGGAAATTAGCTGGTTTATTCTTGCTTCAGCTATTAGATGTTGCTGTTGCACATTAGTTGATGCTACTTCTTTCTTGTGGCTGTGGATGCAGTCCACTGTATCCGTTATTGAACTAAGCAAGAGCCATGTTCACAAACTGTTGTTTTTGCGTTGTCACTGGTCTATAAGTACATCCCTTAGAGTTTTAAAGTAATGAAACAACAATGCTTGCCTTACATTTTCCCATTGCATCTGAGATTTGTTTAGTTAATTGTTGTGCTTATGTGTTTGTATGTCATGAAAATAAGTGATAAATGTTAATGAGGTACTCTTTTATCTCATACAATGCCTATCAAAGTGATATAACAAAAAATTAAACTAGTTAACACCATTCAGCAGAAAGAGATGTTAACATTGGTATTAATTTTGGTTTAATATGAATAATAAGTAGTCACTTACATAACTGAAGAATGCAATTGAACCAAGGTTTCCTGCTCAACAGAGAGAACCTATATGAGCTCGGCCTTCAGGTCAGGAAAGCTGCGCTCATTTTCTGTAACACTAGTAAACGGATCTGGGTGGGCAAGTCCGCACATCTAAATGAATACTTATATAATTATGTGTGACAGTATATCTGTGTGGTGAAAACAACACTGTTTCCAGGAGGACATAAACAGACACAAAGGGCAGAGGCCAGGACTAATGAGTAAAGGGCATGTGTGACAGGGAGTGGAAGCAAGACATTAGAAGCTTGCGTGTATTAAGGGCAAAGTGATTTAATTTGGCTTCAGTGATATGGATTTCTGCCAGTACTTCTGAGATTGTAGGAAATAGGTTACCATCCTAGCCAGCTCATTTTCGAAAAAGAAGGGCGCTCATTTTTCGACACAAATCGGGAGATGGGCACCCTTCTCTCAGGGGCGCCAGAATCGGCATAATCGATAGCCGATTTTGGGCGTCCCCAACTGCTGTCCATCGCCGGGACGGCCGAAGATCCCGGGGGCATGTCAGAAGGGTAGTGAAGGCGGGACAGGGGCGTGCCGGGGCGTGGTTAAGAGATGGGCGCCCTCGGCCGATAATGGAAAAAAGAAGGGCGTCCGTGGCGAGAATTTGGTCCACTTTATTTGGTCCCTTTTTTTTTTTCAGGTCCAAGTCCCAAAAAAGTGCCCAAACTGACCAGATGACCACTGGAGGGAATTGGGGATCACTTCCCCTGACCCCCCCCCCCCCCAGTGGTCACTAACCCCCTCCCACCCTCAAAAAAACAACTTTCAAAACTTTTTTGCCAGCCTCTATGCCAGCTTCAAATGTCATACTCAGGTCCATGACCGCAGTATACAGGTCTCTGGAGCAGTTTTAGTGGGTGCAGTGGACTTCAGGCAGGCGGACCCAGGCCCATCCCCCCCTACCTGTTACACTTGTGGTGGAAAATGGGAGCCCTCCAAAACCCACCCGAAACCCACTGTACCCACATGTAGGTGCCCCCCTTCACCCCTTAGGGCTATGGTAGTGGTGTATAGTTGTGGGGAGTGGGGTTTGGGGGGCTCAGCACCCAAGGTAAGGGAGCAATTTGCGAAGTTCACTGTAGTGCCCCCTAGGGTGCCCGGTTGGTGTCCTGGCATGTGAGGGGGACCAGTGCACTATGAATCCTGGCCCCTCCCACGACCAAATGCCTAGGATTTATTCGTTTTTGAGATGTGCGCCATCGGTTTCCATTATGGGGGAAAACCAAGGGCGCCCATCTCTAAATCCGGCTATCTCAGCATTTAGGTTGAGATTTGGGCGCCACCAACCGTATTATCGAAGCGAAAGATGGACACCCACTCTCGTTTCGAAAATACGGTTGGCCCCACCCCTTTGTGGCGCCGTCTTCGGAGATGGGCGCCCTTAGAGATGGGCGTCCCCAATCGAAAATGCCCCTCCATGTGTCCTATCAGATAGTCGGGACTTCTGAGATTGGAGGGAATGGCTCACATGCAGGGAGCTAACCTTCTGTCAGAATGCAGGCTACAGAATCAAGCAGGAAGATTCTTACATAATATTTAAAGATAAATCTTAGCACATACTACAAGAGGTAGTATTTTTTGTGTTTTGTTTTCTAGAAGGCCTCTTAAGTTTTTTACCTCTCCTTTATTAAAAACATCTTGCACAACCTTTAGTATTTTATTTTCTTTCTTTGTTTCTTCTCTATTTTTTTTTTTTTTTTTTGCGTTTTAAGTTAGTGGGAATTGCAGCATCTTATAAATCATTAAGGCAGTAATAAAAGCCCTTTCTACATTGTAAAATGCTTTTTTAGTTGAGAAAATGGGCTCTCAGTTTTACTTACCCGTATGCAGGTAATAGTATTTTTGATGTTTTAACATCACATGCAACTCTATCTGTAGGGTTGAAAAGGAACTGCTGGGTGCAGGATTGGGCTAGAGAGGGAAGTACGTGCATGGCTTAAAAAAAAATGAAAGCTACACCCACATTTTTTCCTTCAAAAGTAGCAAAGCATAAATAATCCAAAGAAGAATAATCTGAATCATAGTTATCTAATGCTAGGATCCACTTTAGAAGTCAGCACTCAAGAAAAAGACGTAGGGGTCATTGTAGACAAATAAGCAGAAATCTTCTGCTCAGTGTGCAGCGGGAGCCAAAAAAGCAAACAGGATCCTAGGAATTATAAGGAGAGGGATGCAAAATAAGACCAAATATATTATAATGCCTCTGATCAGTTCTGGTCACTGTATGCCAAAAATGATACATCAGAATTACAAAAGGTTCAAAGAAGAGCAACCAAAATGATAGAGGGGATGGAACTCCTCTTGTATAAGGAAAGGCTAAAGAGGTTAGGACTTGTCAGCTTGGAAAAGAGCCAGTTGAGAAAGGGGTTATGGTTGAGGTGTACAAAATCCTGAATGGAGTGTAACTGGTGGAGGTGAATTGTTTTTTTCCCTGTCATTCAAAAAGTACAGGTACCAGGGGATACTTAATGAAATTGCATGGAAATATTTTTTCACTCAAAGAATAGTTAAGCTCTGGAACTCATTGCCAGAGGATATGGTAACAGTGGTTAGTGTATCTGGGTTTTAAAAAGGTTTGGACAAGTTCCTGGAGGAAAAGTCCATAACCTGCTATTGAGATTGACATGGGAGAAGCTACTGCTTGCCCTGGGATTGGTAGCGTGGAATGGTGCTACTAATTGTGTTTCTGCCAGGTACTTGTGACCTGGATTGGCCACTTCTGGAAGCAGGATACTGGGCTGGATAGACCATTGGTCTGACCCAGTATGGCTGTTCTTACGTTCTAAACACACTTTTTGGCATTAATCTAGGCAAAACTACCTGTTTAGTTTGCTTTTACTGTAGCAAACTCTGCAAGTAAAAATTAGTCATTGGGTGTCCCTTATGAAAGGTAATTTATTTACTCCTAGATCTCACTTATCAATGACAGTTATCTCCCAGTATCATCTTTTGCCTGAGGGCTGAGTAACTGCAGTGACTACGAAGTATGAGATGAAGCTCTCATCCATAGTTTTTCCAAGACTGGTTTGACCAACTCTTTGGTATCGGAATAGTCCAGCTGTAAAGGTGATTTATAGCTTCAGTATACTTGAGGGGATTTGCACAAGATGTTAGAAGGACATGTAAGTGAAATCTGAATAGCCAAACTTAACATTTAACCGCATTTTGAGAGCTAAGAGAGAATTTTCCGTGCATATGCATAAAAGATTAATGCATACTTTGACCAGCATTTGATAGAAAACTGATTAACCAAAAGTTAAACATCTTCCCCACTCACTCACAAATTTTCTAAGCTAATTTGTATGCATATTTGTGTATTTCAAAAGTCTGTACTTAAATGTAACCCCCCCAAACTTTACCGAGGTTAAGCAGAGGCACTCCTAGGGGCAAAGTTATACTTAGGTATATAAATATATGTACAGATAAGGTGAGTAGTTTTATAAAAGTGTTTCTCTGTGGAGAAGACATGTCATACTTGCATGCGGGTGACGTCATCTGCATCGCCTGGTGCAGAACGCTTTCACAGCATACACAGCTTTAAGAGCATGCGCTAGCTTCGCCACTGCGTATGTGCAAGTGCCTTCCCAACTGCCTTAAGAGCGCAGGACCAGCAGTGTCTTTATCAGCCGTGAGGAGAGAACACACTGTTCGAGGCTCCTCACAGTGTCTCGTGCATTGCTGCTTTTACAGCGAGGTTTTATGCCTTCTTTTGGGTATTTTTTACCCACTTTATTTTTATTTGTTGGGAGTTTTTTCATTCCCTCCCCATATAGTTTTCGGCTTTTTTCCCTCACTTCTAATTTTTCTGTGCTCATGAGCCCTATTTAGGCCTGAACTCTGGTCGGGATTTTTCTCCTCCTTCTTTTTCCTTGATGGTTTGCCCTTTTTGATATCACCATCGAGTTGTTTGATTTGGCCATGGCAGTTTTTCCTTCCATGTCATCAAAGGTTCCTATTGGCTTCAAGTGCTGTGCTGGGTGCAATCGGACCATTTCTGGTACCAATACCTATTCTTGGTGTCTACAGTGCTTTGGACACCTTCCAACTGTCTTCTTTGCCTGTGTATGCAGAAACAAAACCGGGCTGTCCAGAGAGACTCAGTGAGAGAACGTTTTTAGAGCCAGGTCCAAATCTTAGATTTTGGCATTGACATCAGCATTTGCACCAGCATTGGGTGCATCAGTCCCCATAGCTGACACAGGGAGTGGCTGTGCACTGAGCAGGTCTCCATATTAGTGCAGAGGACAAGAGTTAAGGTTGCAGGAGAGCAGACTCAGGAATAATGTCAGGAAGTATTTTATCACGGAGAGGATGGTGGATAACTGGAATGCCTTTCTGCAGGAGATGGTGGAGATGAAAATGGTAATCAAATTCAAAAATGTGTGGGATAAGCATAAAGGAATCCTGTATGGAAAGAATGGAATCAAACAAACTTAGTGATGATTAAATGGGAACTCCAGTAATTGGGAATCAAAGCCAGTGCTAGGCAGACTTCTATGGTCTGTGCCCTGATTGTATCTGGACAGATTTGGATGTACTGGAACGGGGCTTCGATGATAGCTTCAGTAGTTGGAGAACAAGGCCAGTGCCAGGCAGACTTCTACAGTGTGTGCTCTGTAAATGGCAAGGACAAATCAAGATAAGTATGCATATGTAGTATCGCATCATACCTTATACTAGTGCTGTCCAATTCATGATTTTAATCGATTCGTCAATTAGTTTTGCAAAAAAATTGGGAGTCCGGATTCGGGATTTCCCCACCTCCCTCCCTCTCACCCGCTATCTCTGCTTTGCTCCCTTTTCCCTCACGCAGTCACCTAAGCCATTGCTTCTCTTTCTCCCGCTGTCACCGAAGCCGCTGTCACTGCTTCACTCCCTTTTCCCTCACGCATGCTGTCTCAGCCGGAACAGGAACTGACATCACCGGGCGGACCGGCAGTCAAGCAAAGCAAGAACTCAAGGAAGAACTCAGAGGTTTGGTTAATTTGTCCACCCCCGCACAGCCGTTATTGCCAAGCAAGTAGGTTTAATACAGAAGTGGACGTGAGCCTATCGAGTCCTCCATGTAAGCAAGTAGGCCAATTTGGTTAATCTACTGTCCTCTCCCCTGCTCAGCCATTACTGCCATACACTCAGAACAACTTAGAGCAAACAAGCAAACCTATGAGCTTCTGCTTCCACGTTGTCGTTGTGTATTGTTAGTCCACTATTGTGCCCAATTTTCTTCACTGTCCTTCTATATATTGGGTAATATACATGGCAAATTAGCTCTCTGGAGTCCTTTTCATGTTTGCATATCAAATCTTTGTTAAATATGGGTTACACTAATGTTTACTAACTATATGATGAAGATGATTGATATGAAAAAATGGTTTCAGGGAATGCCTCTTATGTTTCAACTTTTTTATTGTATTATCGTAATAACAGAGGGAATGCCTCTTAATTCACGTCAAAATTACACTCTTCTATATAATACAGATGGCCAGATTTCAGTGAGTATACCCTGTTTCCTGATGGGTTCATCTTAACTGTTGTAATCTGCCTTGGAAAGCCTGGTGTTATAAAGATGATGGAATATATTGAACTTAAATGGAATTGGGGCACATGGAATCACATCTTCATCTGCTGCCTTTTTTTTTTAACCCTTTGTATTATAATATTAGCCTGTGGGCCTCACTATTTCAATCTAGTTAAATCAAATTGAATCGAAAAACCAATTTTTTTTATAAAATCGAATCATACCAAATCGAAAAGTTTTTGACTGAATCGGATAGCACTACCTTATCCTATCAATGGCTGTTAAAAACCTAAGGGACTTCTTGTCTTTACATTGGCTCTTAGGTTTCAGAGCCAAGGGTGTGTTCAAGGAAATAAAGACAACACAGATTACAAATATAAAATAATAGCTGAAGCTTTAGGAGAGACCGTCATGCAACTTCAAAGTCAGCAGCTTTGCTAGACAAGTCTCTAATCCCTCTCAGCTGAACTGTTTTTATTAGCAAATTTCTGAATACAGATTCATTCTTTGTCATAATTGTCAACACTTTTTTACTTTCTCAGTCCCTTTCTGTTACATTAACAAGCGTATTATATCTTTATTGCCCACACACATACTTCTTTGGCTAAGCCACGCACACTTTGCTCAGTTTCCTTTATGCCTTAGGTTTCAAGGCCTTTGCTAGTATATTTGGTTCAACAGATAATTATCCTCAGCCAAATATTCTAGCTACTGTTTTCAGCTTCAGCGGAACTTTACAATTCTTCTTCATTATATGACTGATACAGACTTTCCATTTCTCCCTCATCCCCTACTGGACCCCGGGTCTTCCGGGCCCTGTTTTCCTGGCTCCCTTCCAAGTACTTTACAACACTATGAATTTATTGTGTTGGCCAAACTGGATGGACCATACATGTCTTTCTGTTGTTATCTACTGTGTTTCTATGTTACAGAAAGATATGGAATATTTCCAATTGTATTGGGTGCCACAGACATAATTAAATAGAATTTTCAAGTACATTTGGATAGGTTGCTTGTAGATATTTCATCTTGTGAACTACAGAAAGAAGCTCTGATTGGCACAATGCAAGTACTATGGCTGAGGGTTAGCAGCAAATATGAGCGAGCGAGATCATGTTCCACATATCCTGGCTTAAGGGTGAGGTTCATTACTGTTATGGTATGCACAAAACTGGTCCATTTGGAAAAATTGCCCTCAAAACTCCATCAAAGGCTTGGCATGATGATTCTCATAAAACGGTAGAGGCTTTTTCTGAATTTTCCCCTCTTGAGAAGAATGAGTTCTCTCTCCTTACAGGCTTCAAATACTTACATTGCTGATTATACAGAGCAGGGTCTCCTTTTCATATTATCCTCATACTAGTAAAAATGGCCCGTTTCTGACACAAATGAAACGGGCGCTAGCAAGGTTTTCCTTGGAGTGTGTATGTTTGAGAGCGTGTGTGTGAGAGTGACTGTGTGAGAGAGAGAGAGTGAATGTGCAAGTGTGTGTGACAGAGAGAGAGTGAGACTGGTTGCGAATGTGTCTGTGAGAGAGTGTGTGTATGAGAATGAGAGTGTATGCGACTGCTTATCTGAGAGACAGTGAGTGTGAGAGAGAGAGAGTGTGTTTCACACAGATACAGTGTGTGAGAGAGAGCGTGTGTGAGACAGAGTGTGAGAAAGTATGTGTGCGATACACTGACTCTCTGTGAGCAGCCACCCGTGTCCAGCGACTCTCCTCTCTCCCCTGCCCCCCCTTCCAGCCACCCATGTCCAGCGACCCTCCTCGCCCCCTGCCCCCCCCCTCCAGCGACTCTCCTCTCTCCCCTGCCCCCACTCCAGCCACCCATGTCCAGTGACTCTCCTCTCTCCCCTGCCCCCCCTCCAGCCACCCATGTCCAGTGACCCTCCTCTTGCCCTGCTCCCCCTCCAGCCACTCATGTCCAGCGACCCTCCTCTTGCCCTGCTCCCCCTCCAGCCACCCATGTCCAGTGACTCTCCTCTCTCCCCTGCCCCCCCTTCAGCCACCGATGTCCAGCGACTCACCTCTCTCCCCTGCCTCCTCTCCTGCCACCCAGGTTGTCCAGCGAATGCTTTGGGGCAGGCAGGAAAGATCCCCAGTCTTGCCTGTCTGCCCCCTGCTGGCGCTGACCCTCCCCCGTTGCCGGATCGCTCTTCAAAATGGCCACCGAGACTTCCAGCGGCGGCCTCGCAATACTTCTGCTGAAGTCTCGGTGGCCATTCTGAAGAGCGATCCGGCAGCGGGGGAGGGTCAGCAGTGGGCAGGCAAGACTGGGGATCTTTCCTGCCTGCTCCGAAGAATTCGCTGGACAACCTGGGTGGCTGGAGGGGAGCAGGGAAGAGAGGCGACCTCGGGGGTGGAGGGGGGAGCAGTGGCTGCGGCAACATCGGGAGGGGGGGTGGAGGGGGGAATGATGGCGACCCTGTGGGGGGTGGAGAAGGGGGAGTGATGACAACCTTGGGGGGGGGGTGGAGGGGTGAGTGGCGGCGTCAGCGACCTTGGGGGAGGGGCGAGGGAGGCAGGGGTGGGGCCTTATGCTGCTGTCATGTGGTTGGTCAGTGCTGCGTGTGACGTCAGCCTGGGCTTCGGAGCCTAGGAGACCAACTCTGAAGAAAGTCACGGATACAGGCAGCCAGACGCATAGAACGTTGGAGATGAAAATTATTATGTAGGATTGCTTATGCTAACAAAGTGGAAATTGAGCTGATTCTGAGTGGCTATTCCAGATACATCATGGCTGCAAGGAAGCTTTTGAAGAGGCATAGCTATGCATTCATGTGGAAGAGGTTCTTTATTTGGTGTTTCAGAAATGGTCATGACCTGATTTGGTGTCCTCCCAATGTCATACTACACTGCCTGTATCATCTTTATTGGATGGGGCTGCAGACATCCTCTATCAGAGTACATCGAGGCACACTCAGAACCTAGCCATGTCATTATTTATAGGCTCCCGTTTGTACAATGTCCTATCATTTCTTGATTGATAGGGGGCTTATGCACATCAAACCACCACTGCAGAAATTTCCTGTACCTGGAATCTCAATATCCTTATCTCTTATGAAACTGCCGTTTGAGCCAATAATACCTGTTTTACTAAAGTATGTTGCCTGGAAATTACTCCTTGTGGTGATATTATTTTGGCTTGAAGAAATGAGTGTCATGTCCTAATTACCTATGAATTGTATACTCAATTTCATTAGAACAAAGTAGTGCTTTGTACTCATTTTAAGTTCTTATTGAAGGTCGTAATAACTTTGTTAATAAAGAGATTGTGCTCTGTTTTGCCTTAAATTCAAAGAACCCAAGCATGAAGTCCCTCCATATTTTGCGTTGCAAATTTTTGTTTACTACCTTAAAGAACTGAATCCATGAGAATGTCTACATAACTCTTTGTCTTCTTTGACTTTACTAGAGCTGGCATTCCAAGAACCAAGCAAACTTTGGCAAACTGGCTTGCATTTAGTTCAGTTATGAATAAACTTGTATTCTGCTAACCAGTAAAGTGAAACTTTTATCACATCAGAGCCATTATAGTCACATGCCATTATAGTCACATTTGCAAAACATTTACTTTGTCTTCACTTGATAATTCATTTCTGTCTACTACTTGGACCAGAACTTAGTCAGGTACAGTGCATTTGCTTGAGCTGTTCTGATTAACCTGTCCTAGCAGTTGTGGTAGATCTCCTGTCTTCATGCCTGAACTGCTCCTGACAATTAGGCAGTTCATAGAAAGGTGAACAGCATTAAGCTTGGGACTTGACAGCTTGTGGGCTTGACCCAGTCCTGCTTTCTAATGGTGAAACCAAAGTTGCTTAACTTTAAGAGGTGTTTCTACTACTACTACTACTAATCATTTCTATAGCACTACTAGATGTACACAGTGCTGTACACATTATTGTAGACAGAAGAATTACTCAAGCATATATTTGTCCCTCCTCCCTCAGCGTTTCATTACTTCTAGTACTGTAAAGCTAGTTGAGGTGCTAAGAATACTGATGGACATAGGAAGGGCCAAACATGCTTTTAAAACTTCAAACTCTGTTCTAAGCTCTGGGAGAGCTGTTCCTTTCCTGTTATGTGCAATGATGCCACCTCACGTGTGTCTTGTCAATCCTGCTTTTACAGAAACATCTGTTGTAGGCTATTTCTCCTATTAATTATTCTCAAAATCTAAGATACTGGCAAAATTTGTCATTATTTCTGAAAAAATGATGTATGGAATGCTAAAACTGAAATTACTGATGTCTGTATTAGGAAGACAATTAACTATTAAAGGAAAGTTAATACACTAAAGTATTCAAAATAGTGAACTTTTCCTTTACTAAATATATGAATTTTGATGTATTGGTTTATGTATTCTTTTTATTAATATTATATATGTATTTTAAATTCTTTTAGAATTGTGCCATTGGACCATGAAGATAGTGCATACTTAGTTAAAACAGTAAGTACAACCACTCTAATTTTATGTCATCTATTGAAATACTTCTCTGAGGGTATGTCCCTTTTGTCACAGTTAGCCCTGAATTATCTTGTACCACAACTGTTTAACTGTTGCCTAATTGTTATGTTGTTTTTTTTAAACCAGTGGTGGTAAAGCCTGTTAAACAAATAACTAAATGGAAGCATCACTAATCCAAATTAGAAGATACATAGTACAGCCATTAATATGCTTTCAACTTCTGTACATACCAGTGGCGTAGCTACGTGGGGCCTGAGGGGGCCCGGGCCCCCGCAGATTCGCCCCTGGCCCCCTGCCGACGACCCCCCTCCCGCCACCAACCTTCCCCCACCATCGCCGCCAGCCCCGCTACCGCATGATTTACCTTGATTGCTGGCAGGGATGCCCAAACCCCGCCAGCCAAGAGTGTTCTTCAGCGCTGGAGTTAGTAAACTCCGGCGCCTTCATTCAAGAAAGTTTGTCTGAAGGATCAGCTGGTTTTGACGCCTTACGTCCTGCACCGTGCATGTAGTCCCGTGCAGGACGTAAATGCGTCAAAACCAGCTGATCCTTCAGACGAACTTTCTTGAATGAAGGCGCCGGAGTTTACTAACTCCAGCGCTGAAGAACACTCTTGGCTGGCGGGGTTTGGGCATCCCCGCCAGCAATCAAGGTAAATCATGCGGTAGCGGGGCTGGCGGCGATGGTGGGGGAGGGTTGGTGGCGGGAAGAGGGGGGAGTTTAAGAGTGTCGGCGCGATCGAGCGGGGGAAGGGGGGTTGCCGGAGGGGGGGAGGCGGCTTAACAGTGCCCCCCCCATCTCGGGCTCTGGCCCCCCCTCCTGGCAAGGTCTGGCTACGCCCCTGGTACATATTAGATACTCTGGCAAAGTTAAGTTTTTGAATATCTTGGTATTGGACCAGGTTATGCCTGTGGAGATTGTTATACACTGTTTATATATGTAGCTTGTTTGAATAAATATTGGGCTAGATCTATATATGGCGGCATAAAAATTGGTGCCGAAAAAAATACATCTAGGCATATTCTATAAACCGTGCCTAATGCTAACCATGGTTTGTAGAATACACCTAGGGCCCGTCCACGTGACCAAATGTAGTTGCCAGAATTTACACCAAGTAAAACTGATGTAAATGCTGGCCACTAAGTTAGGCATGGAGAGAGTGTATTTTATAACAGTGTTCAGAATTTTTAATAATGCCCATGACCTTTCTATGGCCTCGCCCCTTTCTTGCCAGTGCATATTAGAATTTACGCACATCACTATAAAGAATACACATAGCAGGTTGTGTGTGCAAATTCCTAATTAAAGCCAATTAGTGACAATTGCGTGCGCTGTACAGAATACGACCTGAATTGTGTGCGCAATTTAAGTCGCATTAAATCTAGGGATTATTTATTTATTTTGGTGCATTTTTACCCCACATTTTCCCACAAGAGTAGGTGCAATGTGGCTTACATTAATTCAAGAGGATACAATACAATGCATAGAAGGCACAGATACGGAATAAGACAGGAAAGGAAGGAACATGGGATAACACGGGGAGAATGTCAGGGGCGAAGCAACCGGCAAATAACCTGTACAGTCAACAAGAGAGAGAGGTTAAACCGTGGAGTTGCCTGTGGAATAAGCCTTTTCGAATAAGAATGTTTTTAAGGACTTCTTGAACAGGTAGTGGTCGACTACCTCTTTTAGTTGTTTTGGCAGAACATTCCAGGATTTAGGACTGATGTAGGGGAAGGACGAAGCAAAAAGGGTCTTGTATTTAACATTTCTGCAGCTGGGATAATGTAGATTGAGGTAAGTCCTTGCAGATATTAGGGCATTTCAAGATGGTAGGTCGATTAGATCGAGCATGTATTATACTATGTCTAATATAGTAACATTTTCACTGAATTTTCTATCAGTTCCTTGTTTTTGATATAAATTATCAAAATAATTTTTGCCAGTGCAGATATGCTATCTTAAAAGTTCAGTGGTTTAACTATAAATTCATTATTCTTTCCAACCTAATGGTTGCTGGAAAGAAGTTAAACATAAGTTGCTAAATAAATATATTAAGGGGAAAGTCATCAATGTAGGCTTCTATGAAGATAGGTTATTTTACCAGAAGTCATGCTATTTTAGCACAGGGCCCGATTTTATGGAATCGAGTTCTGTGCTAAAATAGCATGACTTGTGGTAAAATAACCCATCTTAAAGATAATGCATGTTGATGATTCCCCCCCCCCCCCCCCCCCCCGAATGTGATAGGCATGGGGGGAAAACTGGGTAAGATAAATTGGAAAATGAGTAGGAATGTGATTGAAGTAAGGTATAACCAAGTCAGTACTTGACACTGTTAACCTTTCCTTCCACATTAGTCAAGGCTGTAAGTGCCATGTACATAGCTCTCTCAGCAAACTTGAAAGCCAGAAAGAGAACTGATTTTTCTTTTATTGACTCTGAAAATTTTTAACTAGTGGCTCATCAGTGTGGTGTGTACTTAAAACAATATGTATGATGAACTGTAAAAATGGAATGTTCTGTATAGTATCGTGTACATTTTATTATTTATCAATTCTATTTTTATTAAATTATTTGCAGGCTTGTATGACCATACATGACATTCCAGATTTACTGGGAAGAAGGGGATGCCTTGGATCTATCATATTTTCAGAATCTTTCTTAAAATCACAAATACTTGTAGAAGAAAAAGGTAAATATTGCATTTATAATAGCTTATGCTCCTTTATTTTAAGTAATCATTGCCATGCCAAAGCATGACAATTGTGAATAAGTATTTTTGAATGATGAATGTTGAAATCGTTATTTAGAAGCCTATTTGATAAGGTGGAGAACAAGACCACCAAATTGCCCCCTGGGAACAACTTTCATCAGCTCTCACAACAGGGAGGTACTTGTAGAGGAACTCTCCACCCTTCTCAAGGCCCATGTGGCCAAACCCATACCACCAGGGAAAGAAGGGTAGGGATTCTATTCCAAATACTTCCTTTTTCCAAAAAAGATAGGAGGGATGCGCTGCATCCTAAACATAATATCTGGTCAAAGAAAAGTTCAGGATTGTTTCCCTGGGCACCCTTCTCCCAATGATTCAGGAACAACATTGGCTATGCTCTGTGGACATATAGGATGCTTACATGCATATTCCAATAGTTCCAGGCCACCTGAAATATCTCAGATTTTGAGTGGGGACACATCACTTCCAGTACCACGTTCTACCATTTGGCCTCGCATCAACGCCCAAGGTTTTTTGTGCTCAGCAGTTTATGCAGAGGGCTATTCAGGTGCTAAAGCTACTAGGGTTTGTTTTAAACTACCTCAAGTCTCATCTACTCTCAGCTCAACAATTAGAGTTCATAGAAGCCCTGCTAGATAGCTTTCCTCCCTGTTGCATGAGCAGACAATCTGGTTGTTCTTGCCACGCAGTTTTGTGCCAGGCAGCAGGTCACAGCTCAGCAGATGTTGAGGTTACTAAACCACATGACCTCCACTTTATATGTCACTCCCTTGACATATCTTCATATGAGAACTGCCCAGTGGACCATAGCTTCCCAGTGTGTCAGGCCTGGGGGAGCCTAACGGATGTCATCCGAGTAACCCCAGAGCTGGCTCAATCCCTCCTCTAGTAGATGATTTGAACCAGTCTGACCTTGGGTCTTCCATTCCAAATTCATCAGCCCTTGAAAGGTGCTGATGATGGGTACATCTCACTTGAGTTGGGGAGATCATGTAGATGGGCTTTACATTCAGGGTGTTGGGTCAGTTCAAGACACAGAATTCCACATCATTCTTCTGGAGCTCTGGGCAGTTTGGAACTCTGTAAAGGTTTTCAGAAATCGGCTGATCATCCAAATTGTATGCATTCAAACAGACAATTGGGTTACAATGTTTTACAACAACAAGCAGGGGGGTACTGGATCATACCCTCTGTATCAGGAGGGTGTTGGGATGTATCACTGAACAGTCCAGAACAGAGTTCTGGTGCCACTTATGTGGCAGGGAAGTTCAACAGCCTGACAGACAGACTGAGCAAGGTCATGCAACTGCACAAGTGGCCGCTCAACACGACTGTTGTCCGCAAGATTTTCCAAGAGTGGGTAGATCTATTTTCCACTCCTTATAATCAGAGTCCCTCAGTACTGCTCCAGGCTCAGGTCACATTACAGACTAGCATCGGATGCCTTCCTCTTTTATTGAGGTCAGGTCTTCAGTATGTGTATCCCCCCCCCCCCCCCCAACCACCACCATTCCTCTTGTGTGAAGGACTTTACTGAAACTCAGGCAAGACCGGGGAACCATGATCCTGATAGCCCCATATTCACCCAGGCAGATATGGTTTCCATTTCTTCTGGAGTTATCCTCCAAAGAACTATGGAGATTGGATAGTTTTCCAACCCTCATCATGCAGAATGAGGGATCTTTTCTACATCTGAATCTCCAGTCTCTGGCCCTCACAGCCTCAATGTTGAGGACTTAGAATTTGCTTCCTTGAATCTCCCAGAGGGTGTTGACAAGGTTTTGCTGGCTTCCAGGAAAGATTCCATTAAGAGATGTTATTCTTTCAAATGGAAGAGGTTTGCCCATCTAATCTGAGGGCAAGGTCCTAGATCCACTTAATTACCCTTCAAAGAACCTGTTTGAATTCTTTCTACGACTCTCCGAGTCTGGTCTTAAGACCAACTCTGTAAGGGCTCACCTCAGTTCAGTTGGTGCTTACCATCACCATGTAGAGGGTAAGTCCATCTCTGGACAGCCTCTAGTTGTTCGCTTCATGAGAGGTTTGCTGTTATCAAAGCCTGCTATCAAGCCTCCACCTGTGTCATGAGACCTCAACGTCATTCTGACCTAGCTGATGAAAGCTGCTTTTGAGCCATTGAATTCCTGTTCTCTGAAGAACTTGACCTTGGCAGGTCTTGTTTTTGGTGCCAGATACTTCAGCAGTGAGCTTCAGGTCATGGTAGTGGATCCACCTGATACAAAATTTCATCACATCAGAATAGTTATCTGCACACACCCTAAGTTCTTTCCCAAGGTAGATTATGAGTTCCATCTGAATCAGTCAATCATCTTTCCAACATTATTTCTCAGATCTTATGTCCATCCTGGTAAAAGGGCACTGCATATCTTGGACTGCAAATGATCATTGGCCTTTTTCCTGGAGCGGACTATGCCCTATAAACAGTCCACTCAGCTTTTTATTTTTTTTGATCCCAACAGGATGGGGGTTGCCATCGGTAAACGCATAATTTCCAATTGGCTAGCTGATTGCATATCTTTTTCTTATGCCTAAGCTGTGCTGACTCTGGAGGGTCATGTCAAGGCTCACAATGTCATAGCCATAGTGGCGTTGATGGCCCACTTGAGATCAGCCACACATTCACATCCCACTATTGCCTTCAGCAAAACACCCGACGTGACAGTTGGTTTTCTCAAACAGTTCTGCAGAATTGTTTTGGGGTCTAGAATAATAATGACAGATCACCACCTTGGACTCCGGAATGTGGAGATCCTCACGGATCCCCCCTTTCGCCTACTATTTTCAACCTTATGATGATACCACTAGCCAAACTTCTAACCAACCAGAACTTCAACCCCTACATATACGCGGATGATGTCACGATCCACATCCCGTTTAAAAGTAACTTAAACAAAATAACCAACGAGATCAACCAGAGCCTCCAAATCATGCACTCTTGGGCGGATTCATTCCAGTTAAAACTGAAAGCAGAAAAAACTCAATGTCTAGTTCTCACCTCCCAATACAACACAATCAACTACCCTACCATAACCACACCATATTGCACACTCCCTATTTCAGATAATCTGAAAATTCTTGGAGTCACTATTGATCGATACCGCACACTCGACACCCACTTGAAGAATACAACGAAAAAAATGTTCTTCTTGATGTGGAAACTCAAGAGAATAAAACCTTTTTTCCCAAGAAACATCTTCCGTACCCTAGTACAGTCATTAGTAATAAGTCATCTGGACTACTGTAACACTTTGTACGCAGGCTGTAAAGAACAGACCATTAAAAAACTCCAAACAGCCCAGAACACTGCAGCCAGACTCATCTTGGGAAAAACTAAATACGAGAGGGCGAAACCTCTAAGAGAGAAACTACATTGGCTACCACTCAAGGAACGAATCGAGTTCAAGATCTGCACAACAGTCCACAAAATCATCCACGCAGACGCCCCACTTTATATGCTCAATCTGGTGGACCTACCACCTAGAAACACCAGAAGATCGGCCCGCAAATTCCTCAATCTAAACTTCTCCAGCTGCAAAGGAATTAAATACAGTCATACGCTACTACTTTTGCGTATAAAAGCACACAGATCTGGAATGCACTACCCATGGCCCTGAAAAACATGGACAACCTAACCAGCTTTCGCAAATCTTTGAAGACACACCTCTTCAACAAAGCCTAAGAAAGGCATTCTTAATAAATCATTCCTCAAATCACTCAGGTGCATCAAAAACGCCTCTCACAACACCTTTCTAGCACCTTGCATCTAACTCATCTACTTTCAGGTTATGTATTTAAGATCATGTAATGACTGCATCATAACAACACTCTGTAAGCCACATTGAGCCTGCAAAAAGGTGGGATAATGTGGGGTACAAATGCAATAAATAATAATAATAATAATTCCATCCTCCTAGGCCCATTTTATTCTTTTCCAGGCCTCACCTTTACAACAGTACAGATATGTTTTCAGGTTAATTGACTTCCTTGAACTCACCGTTGCGAGTTCTGTTGTCCTAATGTTGTTTTCGGTGTGTCTGGTAGCTAGGGATTCCTACATGTGAGAATTAGCTGTCCTGCTTGTCCTCGGAGAAATGAAGTAACTTACCTGTAGCAGATATTCTTCGAGGACAGCAGGTCACATATTCTTACATACCTTCACATCTTCCCTTGGAGTTGTCTCCTTTAGCTATGTTATTGTACAAATTGGTCCCGTGCTCGTGAGTCAGGTGAGAAGGCACCTGTGCATGCATGGTGGGAGCATTGCCTTGAGCTTATTCCCACATGTGAGAATAAGTGGCCTGCTGCCCTTGGAGAATAACTACTACAGGTAAGTAACTTCGCTTTCAGTTCAATTCTTATGTTCTTAGCCTGCATTCATACCGAAGCCACATGCTCATCAAGGTGAAAGTGCACTGTACCTTCTGGACTGCAAGAGGATCTTAGCTTTTTAACTGGAGCAGACTAAGGCCATAGAAAGACTACCCAACTTTTTTTTTTTTAATCTAAACAGGCGAGGCACTACCATTGGTAAATGCACTCTCTTGAATTGGCTTGCATACTGCATCTCCTTCGCTTATGCCCAAGCTGGGTTGACTCTCTGAAGGGTTATGTTATGGCTCATAATGTCAAAACCATGGTTGCATCAGTAGGAGATCTGTAGAGCTGCAATGTGGAATTCAGTAGTCCACACATTTGCATCTCACTACTGTCTAGAACAAGATACTCAGTGTGAGAGCTGGTTTGGTTAGACAGTCCTTCAGAGCTTATTTGGAGTCTACAATCCAGCTCCAGCCCCATATGCCCATTTGATTTTCTCCCCCAACCCCCCTCCACACACATTCAATATATTAATTGTGATGTAGTTTATTTAGGGTTCTTGCTTGTTACAGGCCTCAGTTCAATTCCCCATTTTCTTCTATGACAGCTGGGTTGTTAGGGTTTTAGAATACTACATCCTGTTTGTCTTTGGAAAAAGCAAAGTTACTCACATGTAGTAGGTGTTCTCTGTAGGGAGTAGTGTCCCACCCACCTCCCCTTGGAATTGAATTCTGTCAGCTATTGCATCAGACTGAGCTTGTTCTGCTTGAAGATGACGGGCGGGATGGCATATGCACTGAACTACTTCCAAACACTTCTAGAAAAAACTCTGTGGAGCATTTTTCACCCCATACTCGGTCAGTTTTATCACTTGTCAGTGAGAATACTCATCCTGTTGTTCTCTGAAAATACCTACTACAGCTGAGAAACTTTGCTTTCCTGCGTGTGGCGTGACTATCGTTTTGTACTCAAAGAAAACCATGTTGCTTACCTGTAACAGGTGTTCTCTGAGGATAGCAGGATATTCTGTCCACAAATATCTGGCCATTGCTCCATCCCCATGGAACTGGAGTATAGATATGTGAGCAGAGGAATTCCTGTTTGACACTCATGATGTGGTAACAACCTGCACATAATTGGAATATGAAGATAGCTCTGGATTACTTTCTAAATTATATCCAGTATGGGTTCATCCATGTGACTATCCTGCTGTGCAGTGAAAATAGTCTGACAGATCATGGCAAGTTGATGACCTGGAACTTTTCTGTAGCTGACCTGGATCCTTTTTGAATTTGTTTACTTTTCCCCATTGTAGCTGGAGTGGAAGGTAGAGGCAGCTTCTGGCCCCGACCTAGTACCTTTTTATTTAAAAATTGCCACAGCTGCTGTCCTTGGAGAACATCTGTTACAGGTAAGCATATTGGCTTTTACTAAAATAACTCCATTATTGCTATTAGTGTACGCTATATAAGAGACCAGAGATGTCTGTGTCTTTTTATGAGAGAAGTTTGCAGAGGACAAACCATCTCTTCATCCCAAAAGGTTGCCACTTGAGAATGTTTAGAATTCAAAAAATTGATGAGAATACCCCTCATATCTACAGAGCTGAGAAGGTTTGTGGATGGAGAATGATTTGTATTTTGGTACAATTTATTCTCAAAAAATTAAATCCTAATTAAACCCTGATACATAAAAGATAACATGATTGAATAAATCATATGAACGTGTATGTTTTATTATTTATTCAAGAAAAAGATTGAACAGTAAGTATCCCTGTGTGAAAAGTGTATGAGCCCCTAGTTTCTTTAGAGCAGTTATTTGGCTAATTAAGATCTGGTGTTTAATTAGGTAAATAGTAAACCATCCTGCAGAGTAGCATGACTGATTTTGGTCACCCTGTCCTTTAGAAAGGCCCAAAAGGTCTTAACTTTGGTCTTGACCATAGAAGTTAGTGGAAGATCATCATGACATGATGAAAATAAATTACCGAGTCAGGTTACAGGACCATTTATAAACATTTGGGGCTCCATAAAACCACTGTCAAGCAATCTGAAATGGAAAAGTTGAAGACTATAGCGACTCTGCCCGATCAGTTTTCTTGCCGGGATCACACCAAGTGCAAATGTGAAAATCATCTACAAAGTTGCAAAGCACTTTAGACCAGCATCTAAAGAACTGCAGGCATCTTACTGTGGCTGATGTGAGGGTTCATGCATGAACCATCAGGAAAAATATGAACTGGAATACTATTCATGGGAGGATAACTAGGAAGAAACAACTGTTCTCTTTCATGAACATTGCTGCCTGATTCCGATTTGTTGTGTAGTATCTGGCTGACCTACAAGATTTCTGAAATAATGTTCCTTGAACAGATGAGTCAAACTTTTCACTGGGGTGTTCTGTCTTGGAAGGGCCCCAGCTGAGAGATGAGGAAAATGGGGGGGGGGGGGGGGGGAATTGATCAGAATAGGCCTTGCAGCAGCTAGATGTGAACTTGTAGCAAATTGGAGGAGGAGGGAGCTACCTTCCATGGATCAGTGGTAGCTGAGATGGGCTCAGATTTGGAATGGTGGAGGAGCTCACATCAGTAGAGGAGATGTATACAGTAGGTTAATAGAAGCTTGGGCGAGAAATTAGAGAGCTACTTAGAAGTAGGATTAAAGGGATGGGGAGCATAGGGAATCAGGGTGGAATATATTTGTGTTTGCTGTTCTATAAACAGTGAACTGCCTTGTATATTTGGGGAAGTTGCATTAGGTTGCTCTGTTTCTCTCATACTACTCCCTTGAAGTCTTCACCTAGTCTTCAGATATTTCATTATCCCCAGTCCCACCCCCTCTCATTCTTATATTCCCAGCCCTGGCTGTCCCTTCCTCTGCCATAACCCCTTTCCCAGATAATTTGCTTTTACCTCTAGGGAACTAATGGGTTTGGTGCACCACCCACGCAACTCCAGTAGGGTGTGATATGACCAGTTAGGAGAACATGATTTTTAGAGTCCCTCTTGTCTATCACTTACGCTTTTGAACATCTGTCTACAGCCTCTGGGAGTGTTTGTTTTGCGCATATCTGTGCTGATGACATTTTGTTGTTACTTCCAATACAGGAGGGAAGTGGAGATGAGGAATATTTTTTTCTGATGATGGTTTTGATTTTGATTAAATCTGGCAAAGACCAGGTTTTGGAGGGTTTAGAGACTACCCCGACATGTGCCACTGATGTTCTTTGGGGACATCTTGGAGTTGAGATACATCCTGTTTTATTTAAGTGGGTTTCATTTGGAGTTATTTGATACATTATAAATCTCCGGAGAATGCTTCAGATTCTTTACTGTTACCTGCGTTGAACATGATGACTATTACAGGATACAAGACTAATGTAATGCAGTAATGTCTATGAAAGCCTACAGGCTAAAATTTTATTAAAATAGCCTATTTTAAAGTATGCATAATACATATTGATGTCTTTGATTTGAGAACTGTGTTGCAGGCCTTGATTATATCTAGATTGCTGCAATATAGTGTTTGTAGGGTTGCCTTCCATTCTGAAGATGATGTAACTGGTCCAGAACTCTGCAGCCTATTTGGACATGGGTTTTCAGTATGCAGAACATACCATCCTGTATCTGAGATCTTTGCACTGTTTATCGAAACAGTATAGAGTGTGTTTGAAGGCACTGTTATTGCCAATCTTGGCTATGAGCCCACCAGAGGCAGGCAAATACCTAGTGTACTTAATGTAATTCAGTTTTGAGCTCCTGAAAAAGGTGTGAGTTGCTGGAGTTTTAGTCTGTGTTGGTAGAGGAAACAAAATTGTCGATTAAATCTCAGATGCGGTTATTGGGAGTAACTCTGGATTTGCAGTTGACTATGAGGGAACAAATACAGTCATTTTTTCAGTTGTGATTGCTTTTTAAATTGTAACCAGTTTTATCTGATAATGATTTTAGAACTGTGGTACAGAGTATGGTGCTATCAAGGTTTGATTATTGCAGTGCTCTGTATCCTGGAATTGCTAACTCTAGGGCACATGCATTACAAGTGATTCAGAATGCAGCAGCTACGCTGATATTGGGTGGATTTAGATTTGAACACGCAATGCCTTTATTAAAGCAACTGCAGTGGCTTCCAATAGTGTATCAGGTGCAGTACAAGGTTTTGGCCATCATTCATATGTATGACAAGGTGCTGTGGTACTTTTCACTAATATGGATGGTTTATTGGCCAGGGAGACGGTTAAGGTCTGGGTCAGCAGTGAGGGTAGTGACACAGTTTGATGGAAATAAGTTATGCAGGAACTTGTGCAACTGTTGTCTCTGTAGCAGGACTATGTTTGTGGAATGCTCTACTGGGAATGTTGAGACTTGGCTGCTGTGTGTAGCAGTTTAAGAAGCTTTTGAAAACTCATATTTTTGTGAATGCATTTTATTAAGAGGTGATTTTGCAATAAGGAATCCTGATTGAGGATTAGATAATGCAGGGGCAGGCATTGGGGCTGTCTTTATTTGTGTATTGTTTATTGTATGATAGCCATTTTAATGTAATTATATATTTCATTTTGTACCCTGCTTAGTTCCTTAGAATAGAAATTTTTTAAATAAATTTAATTTTTTTTTTTTTTTTAATTCTGTGCTTTGTGGTGCGAAAGTCCCTGATATTTTGGGGCAACTGCTGTCGGAGCTGATACAGGCTGTTTTTGACTGTTTGTTCAATATTGGTGATCTGGTTATTGGTGATTTGGTTATCAATCTCAAGAGCTTGGGCTTTTTCAGTACATGTGCCCACTCTTTGTAATACCCTGTATCTGATACTATGGGTTAAAAGTGATATTTTGACTTTTCCTAGGTAGGTTAAAATATTACTGTTACCGTGAGGCTTTTGGACCAGGATGAGCCTTTTTGTTGGGGGGTGGGGGGTTATAGTTTTGATTTTATTGTTTCGTTTGGTGGTGGTGGTAGGTAGTTTCCCTTTCAAGGGAAGGCTGCCAAGAGAGGATTCCTTGGATTGATGGCAGCCTATAAGCCAGTGGTTCCCACACCTGGTCCTGGAGACACCCCTGCCAGTCAGGTTTTCAGGATATCCACAATAAATATTTATGAGAGAGATTTCTATTCAATGGAGGCAGTGCATTCAAATATCTCTCATGAATATTCATTGTGGATATCCTGAAAACCTGACTGGCTGGGGTGCCGCCAGGACCAGGTTTGGTAACCATTGCTGTAATAAGCAGTGGCAAATAAACTCCTTGCCACTATCCAGTTTCATATAATAGCTTTTAATAGCCTGCTGTAATTAGACATATTGCCTGCATCATGGGCTTGATATGAATCTCTTAATCTGAACCATAGATCGAAGATGGGCAAAGAACCTATAGGTGATTCAAAAACCTCAGGAGAAAGGGACGGTTAAAGGGAACAAAAAATGTGGTTCAAATCAATATTTGCAAACCAAAGCTTTAAAAATCACCTATGTAAAACTTCTAAGTATCCCAGCAAAAGGTGCTGAATTTATGAACACGTATGTATAAAACTGTAAAAAATGTGCATTTATAAATTAGAGCCAGCCAAACACACAGGATCTTTGGCTTCTACTGAAAATTGGCTGCTTGGTTTCAGTAGAAACTGAAACTTTAAATGAAACTGCCCCCTGTCTCATCCCTCCAACCATGAATGTGCCCCCCCCCCCCCCCCCCACACACACAATCACTCTTCTGCCTGACCACCTGTAGGCCCTCCTTGGGGGCCTACCTTAGTGAAACTCTGCTGGTTTAGTGGCCTCTTCGGGAGAGGGGGGGCAGGAACGGACTCCACTTGTTCCTGTCCCGTGTGTTGCTCCAATCCAAATGCCTGCTGAGACGTCCTGCAGCAGCCTTGCAGGACTGCCATGGGATGTCCTGGCAGCCATTTTGCGATTGGAACCAACATGGGCAGGAATATTATTATTAATAATTATTGCAATAATAAAGGCCACTGAGGACCATGGCCTACACAATGACCTGCAGTTATCGGCAACATTTTCAATCTGCTCAACATCTAACTTGAAATACTACACGATGTCCTAATTATAGGCTATACCTGCAGCTTCAGTTATTAAGGCAGAATCTAATAAAACACCTAAACTACGCACCTAAGAAGAAATCTTAATGTGACACCCAGAAAGAATAATTTTTGATGGAGTATCTGGGTGCAAGTTCCGACTAATCAATGAAATCACTTTTAGAAACATTCAAGATAAAAATTGCCTCAGATACACAAAAAATGAAAAATATTTTCTCCTAGTGTAATTCTGTGCAACTATGCAGTGCAGAATTTGCATAGAGGCCCCACCTCTACAGAACGTTCAGAATTTTGTACTTGCTGTACAAAGTTCTGTGAAAGTGTCAGGATCAGGTCTCTCCTCAGTCTCTCTCCCCTTCCTCTGCAGAGATTGTGTGGCAAGAGGAGGAGGATGAGGAAGTGAACTGCTCATTGGGCCACTTCTTTCTGCTCTACTGGCCTACTCTTGACTGTTTGTGTGAACTGTGCGGGTCTCAATACAGCCCATAGTTAACATAAACAGTTGGGTCTAGACCAATAGAGGAGGAGGCAGTGGCGTAGACAAGGGTGGGCCCAGGCCCATCCCCTTTGGGCTCAGGCCCCACCCAGTAGCAGCACACCTATGATGTGGCTGGCAGGGATCCCCACCAGCCAAAAACTCCTAACAACTGTCCCTCCTGCATACCTTGTAAATAGAAGATCTTTGCCTGCAGCGAGCAGCGACTAATACATACTGCTTGCACTGGCCCCACAGCCTTCTCTCTGATGTCTTCCCACCTATGCGGAAACAGGAAGTTGCATTAGAGGGAAGGCTGTTGGGCCAACATGACCCAAATTGTGTGTATTAGTTGCTGCTCACTGCCGGTGAAAATCTGCTATTTAAAAGATATGTGGGAGAGGAGGATGTTTGAAAGACCATATGGAATGCAGGCAAGAGAGGGAGAGACCAAATCACTTGTGGGACAAGGCGGAGTTCTTCTGCCCACCCATCTTGGGCCCAGGCCCACCCAAAATTGGGTGTCTGGCTATGCCCCTGGGAGGAGGAAGTGGTCGGATGTGCAGCGATTGATGTCCTTCTCTTGCCGTGTGGGGGAGAGGAGAGGAGAGACCTGTGCTGGCTGAATGTGCTATGGGGATAAGAAGGGGGGCAGAGCAATATGTGTCATGGAGGGGGGGGGGGGACTAAGCAAACTGAGTGTGCTGTGGGATTTGGGGGGGCAAAGCAAGCTGAGTGTGTCATGCAAAGGGGGCAAAGCAAGGTGAGTGTGCCATGTGGATTGGTGGGAGAGTGGCAGATAAAGCTAAGAGTGTGCCATGGGGATGGTGGGGGAGGGCAGAGAAAGCTGACTGTGTAGTGGGGATGGGAGAGGGGTTGAAATACCTGGGAGTACTAAGGGGATGAGAAGGGAACAGAGAAATCTGAATGTGCCATTAGTGTAGGAGGAGATGTGGTTTAAAAGAATAGTGTTCTTTTTTTTTTTTTTTTGCTTGGCAGTCTTTCTGTAGAATTCCTCAATGTTTTTATGAGCTCCCTTGGGTAAGTTTCCTTGGAAAAAGACAGCATTCTTTCCTTTGCAAATAATATATTCAAATTAATTCCAATTTTTGTAGGCCTGGATCAGTCATATTTAAAAATAACTATTTGTATTGATAAGAATAAAAAATTAGGCTTTGTCACAAATATTAAAATTAAAGTCCCTCAACACAAAGTATTTTGGGTAAACATCTAGAATCTTTGCCACCGTAACTTTAGGTTCAAATGATCATTAGTAGACTGTTCAACCACGGTTCTGGGACTAATTTTGAACTCTCCACTGACTTCAGAAGTGAATCATCATTTTAAGAGTCTTTTTTTTTTTTTAAAGATTGAAACAACTTAAAATTATTTGGTTTGATTTTCACAAAGGACATTTTGCTTTAAGAACATAAGAATAGCCGTACTGGGTCAGACCAATAGTCCAACTAGCCCAGTATCCTGCTTCCAACAGTGGCCAGTCCAGGTCAGAAGTACCTGGCAAAATCCCAAATAGTAGCAACTTTCCATGCTACTGATCTCAGGGGAAGCAGTGGGTTCCTAATGTCTAGCTCAATAGCAGACTGTGAACTTTTCCTCCAGGAACTTGTCTAAACTTTTTTAAAACCCAGATACGCTAACCACTGTTACCACATCCTCTGGCAATGAGTTATAGAGGTTAACTGTTCATTCAGTGAAAAAATATTTCCTCCTATTTGTGTTAAAACTATTTCCATGTAACATCATTGAGTATCCCCTAGTCTTTGTACTTTTTCAAAGAATAAAAAATTGATTTACTTCTGCTCGTTCTATACCATTCAGGATTTTATTGACCTCTATAACATCCCCATTCAGCCTTCTCTTTTCCAAGCTAAAGAGCCCTAATCTCTTTAGCCTTTCTTCATATGAGAGGAGTTTGATCCCCTTTATCATTTTGCTTGCCCTTCTTGGAACCTTTTCTAATTCCACTATATCTTTTAAAATTTATTTTATTTATGCATTTGATACTTGTATCCCACATTATCTGGATATAAGTATCCAGGTCAGTGTGACTAGCATTCAATAAATTCAATACAATGAATTTTAAGAGATTAAAAAAGGTGAATTACAAAAGTACAAGATTAATTATACGATTAAGAAAATTAGCAATGCCGATAAATCAGTGGCATTATCATCTTATTATAAGAATTTATTGAAAAGGAAGATTCTCAGGAATTTACAAAAGGTTAGGTAATTATTGATGAGTCTTACTTCCCTTGGAATAGAGTTCCAACATTTTGTACATAAATGAGAAAATGTTTGAGTTAATACGGACTTGTACTTGATATTTTTGTAACTGGAGAAGTGAAGCATGAGGTATGGTGACCAGAACTGCGCACAATACTCAAGGTGAGGTCACACATGGAGCAATACAGAGGCTTTATAATAATCTTCATCTTATTTTCCATCCCTTTCCTAATAATTCCTAGCATCCTGTTGGCTTTTTTGGCCACCGCACACTGGGCAGAAGATTTCTGTTTACAATGATACCTGGATTTTTTTTTTCTTGGGTGCTGACTCCTAAGGTAAACCCTAGAATCAAGTAACTGTGATTTGGATTACTCTCCTAATGTACATCACTTTACATTTCTCCACATTAAATTTAATCTGGATGCCCAGTCTTCCAAATTTCCTGAGGTCTTCCTGTAAATTTTCAGAGTCCGAATGTGTTTTAACAAGTTTATTAGTACAATGTCTGATATTATCTCAGACTACTGTAAGTTTTGTATCTTGGAATTTTAGTTAAGTTGCAAAAATAATAAATAAAAAGACGTCAACTCTTGTAGAACATGAAAACTGAAGGAGCATCACCTTGGAGAGACAGGAAGTAATCCTGAAGCCAGGACCTGCCCACCAGGGGATGCAGTATTCTCTCGCACTGAGGATGTGTCTTCAGGAGCTTCTGCCCAGGAGGGAAGGGTTAGGACTGCTGTTGTAGTTGAAGATTCAATCATTAGGCATGTAGATAGCTGAGTGGTTGGTGGACGTGAGAATTGCTTGTTTACTTGACTATCTGCTGTGAAGATAGCAGACCTCACATGTCACCTAGATAAGATTTTATACAGTGCTGAGGAGGAGCCAGCTGTCTTGGTACATGTGGGTACCAATGACGTAGGAAAATGTGGGAGGGAGGTACTGGAAGCCAAATTTAGGATCTTAGGTAAAAAAAAAACTAAAATCTAGAACCTCCAGGGTAGCATTTTCATAAATGCTCCCTGTTCCACATGCAGGACCCAAAAAGCAGGTAGAGCTCCGAAGTCTCAATGCGTGGATGAAATAATGGTGCATGGAGAAGGGATTTAGATTTGTTAGGAACTGAGCAAAATCCTGGGGAAGGGGGAGCCTATTCTGAAAGGATGGACTACACCTTAACTGGGATGGAACCAGGCGGCTCTCACTAACATTTAAAAAGGAGATACAACAGCTTTTAGATCAGAATTGGGAGGGGGCAGGGGAAGCTGACAGTCGCTTAGGAGGGCATGGTTCAAAGTGAGATTATTATAACAGGACATTTAGGGAATCCCAAACGAGAGGTTTCAACAAAGATGAAAGAAAGCCAGGAGTGTTTACGTGTAGAACAGAGTAAAGGTTACAAATTATCCCTGTCACCCTCTAAGCAACTTGTAAATGCAAGGAAAAAACACACTTTGAAGTGTCTGTATACAAGTGTTAGAACCCAAAAAATAAGATATGAGAGTTAGAGTATATAGCACTAAATTAAGAGGTCTATATAATAGGTATCTGAGACCTAGTGGAAGGAGGAAAATCAATGGGACACTGTGTTACCAGGGTATAAATTATATTGCAATGATAGTGGATCAGATTGGGGGGTGGGTGGGGTGCGCTGTAGGTTAAAGAGGGAATTGAGTCAGTCAAAATAAAAAGCGTGAAATAGCAACGTGGAATCTTCGAGTGATATCACTGGGAGCAACCTTTTTCTTAAGTACCCATGTAAATGTCATTACTTTTCAGGGGAAGGAACTTATTTTTGGGAGTCTTTGTAGTTGGAAAATTTTATTAATGGTCATTAGAAATGATTGCTTTTAGATGTAGGAGTTAGATTGAATAAGAAATTCCATGTGTGAAGGGAAAGAATATGTACATAGGACCAGTGCTTTTTTTGTAGAAAAAAAGGTGCCGGTACTCATTGTGGGCGGGGTCACCACACATGGCACCGCCCCTATTATAGCCACACCCACATTAGTCACACCCCTTATACCAGCCATGGCGCATATAAACAGACATCATTGAAAATATTAAACTAGTATAGGAAAAAAATAATGTGATTTTTTTTCATTATAAATAATTTCTGTAAGCTGTTACAGCTCCAGTATACCCAGTGCAAAATAAGACAAATTCCAAACACTAAAATGAAAATAAAATGATTTTTTCTACCTTTGTTGTCTGGTGACTTTGTTTTTCTATCCATATTGGTCCCAGTCTCTGATTCTGCTGCTATCTGTTCTCTTAACTCCATTTCCAGGGCTTCCTTTCCATTTATTTCTTTACTTTCTTCCTTTCTTCTTCTTTTGTTGCCCTGCATCCATAAGTAAAAGCTGGGTCCTCCTCCATGGAATTGACTGGAGGAGGTATAACATGGATCCAGCTTTTGCCTATTTTCTCCATCCATGTGCAGTTTTTCTCCTCTTCCCTTTCCCTCATCTCCATCCATGTGCATCTTCTTTTTTCTTTCCTCCCCTCCATTCATGTCCAGCACTTCTCCTCTCTCCTCCCCTCTATCCATGTCCAGCATTTGTCATCTCTCTTCCCTCCTCTGTATCCATATAAAGCAATAATTCTCTCTCCCCTCTCCTCCATCCAAGTCAGCATTTCTCCTCTCTCCTAGCTAACTCCTCCATCCATCCATGTCCAGCAATTCTCCTCTATCTCCTGCTCTCCTCTCCATCCATTTCTAGCATTTCTCCTCTCTCCCCTCTCATCCATGTCCAGCAATTCTCTCTTCCCTGTCCTCCCCTCCCTGTCCAGCGATTCTCCTCTCTCCCCTCCATGTCCAGCAATTCTCTCTTTCCTGTCCTCCCCTCCCCATCCAGCGATTCTCCTCTCTCCCCTCCATGTCCAGCAATTCTCTTCCCTGCCCTCCCCTCCATGTCCAGCAATTCTCTCTTCCCTGTCCTCCCCTCCCTGTCCAGCGATTCTCTCCTCCATGTCCAGCAATTCTCTCTCCCCTGCCCTTCCCTCCCATCCCATGTCCAGCAATTCTCTCTCCCCTGCCCTTCCCTCCCATCCCATGTCCAGCAATTCTCTCTCCCTTGCCCTTCCCTCCCATGTCCAGCAATTCTCTCTTCCCTGCCCCTCCCATGTCCAGCAATTCTCTCTTCCCTGCCCTTCCCATGTCCAGCAATCCTCTCTCCCTTGCCCTTCCCTCCCATCCCATGTCCAGCAATTCTCTCTCCCCTGCCCTTTCCATGTCCAGCAATTCTCTCTCCCCTGCCCTTCCCATGTCCAGCAATTCTCTCTCCCCTGCCCTTCCCATGTCCAGTAATTCTCTCTCCCCTGCCCTTCCCTCCCATGTCCAGCAATTCTCTCTCCCCTGCCCTTCCCATGTCCAGCAATTCTCTCTCCCTTGCCTTTCCCTCCCATCCCATCCCATCCCATGTCCAGCAATTCTCTCTCCCCTGCCCTTCCCTCCCATCCCATGTCCAGCCATTCTCTCTCCCTTGCCCTTCCCTCCCATCCCATGTCCAGCCATTCTCTCTCCCCTGCCCTTCCCATGTCCAGCAATTCTCTCTCCCCTGTCCTTCCCTCCCATTATTTCCAGCGATTCTCTGCCTCTCCCCTGCCCTCCCATCGACGTGCAATTTTTCCGTCCCTCCCCTGCCCTCACCTCTCCCATATCCAGCGATTCTTCGTCCCCCAGCGTCCTCCTTCACTGCCTGCCAGCCAGCGTCGGATGCAGAAGTGAACGGTGCAGGCAGCGATTGGCTGGCAGCATCGTAGCTTCCCTCTGCAAGTCCCGCCTACAACTTCCTGTTTACGCATAGACGGGACTTGCAGAGGGAAGCTACGACGCTGCCAGCCAATCGCTGCTTGCACCGTTCGCTTCTGACTCCGACGCTGGCTGGCAGGCAGTGAAGGAGGACGCTGGGGGACGAAGAATCGCTGGATATGGGAGAGGTGAGGGCAGGGGAGGGACGGAAAAATCGCTGCACGTCGATGGGAGGGCAGGAGAGAGGCGGAGAATCGCTGGAAATAATGGGAGGGGAGGGGAGGAGGAGAAAAAGGTGCCGGTACGCCGTACCGTTGCGTACCGGCACAAAAAAAGCACTGCATAGGACTATACTACCCTCCTCCACCCAGAATGATCAGACAGATGAAGATGTGTTAACAGAATTTAGAAACGCTATCAAATTTGGTAACAGTATAATAATGGGTGATTTCAAATTACCTCTATATTGACTGGTTAAATGCCACATCAGGGAGTGCTAGGGAGGTGACTTTCATAGACATAATAAATGGGTGCTTCTTGGAGCAACTGATCCAGGAACAGACGAGAGGGAGCTATTTTAGATCTAGACCTTAGTGGAATATAGGACTTAGTACAAGAGGTAATGGTGTTGGGTCTGCTGGGAAACAGTGACCATAACATGATCAGATTTGACTTAATAACTGGAGTTTAGTCACTAAGAAAATCTAATGTAGCAGCATTTGATTTTCAAAAGGGTAACTATGATAAAATGAGGAAAATGTTTTTTTTTAAAGCTGAAAGGCTCAGCTACAAGGTTAGGACTTTAAATCCAGCATGGAAGTTGTTTAAAAATACCATTTTAGAAGCCCAGATCAGATGTATTCCACATATTAATAAAGGTGGAAAGAAGAGCAAACGACAGCAGCATGGTTAAAGGGAGAAGTGAAACGGGCTATTAGAGCTGAAAGAAAAAGATCTGAATGAAGACAACAAGAAGCAACATAAGCAATGGCAAGTTAGTTGCAGAGCATTGATAAAGAAGGCCAAAAGAGAATGTGAAGAGAAAATTGCCTTGGAAGCAAAAATTAATAGTAATAACTTTTAAAATTATATCAGAAGCAGAAAGTCTGTGAGGGAATCTGTGGAACCGTTAGATCATAAAGTAAGAAAAGGAGCATTCAGGGGAGGACAAGGCTATAGGGAAGAGACTGAATGAATTCTTTTCCTTGGTCTTTATGGAAGAAGATTTAAGAGGTCTACCTGTACCAGATATGATTTTCAAAGGTGACGATGCGGAGGAGCTGATAGAAATCTCGGTAAACCTGGAAAATGTACTGAGCCAAATCATCAAATTAAAGAATAGTAAATCACCTGGATCAGATGGTATACACCGCATGGTTACACTCCATGGTACTGAAAGAACAAACTCATTAGGTATTGGTGGTATTATTCTTATATGCAGACAGGTGGATGGACAGACAGACCCTCCAGAATAGGCAGTATACTTCATGTGAAACACACCTGAAAATGCCACCTAGACCACTAAAGTGTTCTCACCCTTTTGGGAAATTAATTTGTTCTTATTCTTCCGTTTTTTAATTGGAGATAACCCTTAGTTAGAGTCCCACATTTCTATGACTGATGATTGACTGCTTTAGGAGCATAGGGACTACAATGCATAACCAGAGGGGTTTCTAAGAATTCCCTAGTAAGATTTTTAAAAAGGTCCTCTCAGTGCACCCATCATACTGAACAATTCCCTTGTTTCTTGAAAACACTGTTACAGGTAAGCAGCATTACTTTGTTTTGATGTTTATCCCATTGGACTCCTTTTGTAAACAGGGTGTTATACTTGGAATATTAGTATGAAAGCATACTTTTTTTTTTCCCTTTGTGAGGGAAAGGTGTTTCGTTTTTTGTTTTTTTTGGGGGTTTGTCTGTTTGATTTTAATGAAGACAATTATGTTTCTTACTTTCCTCTAGATGGCAGTGTTACTTCAGAAAGCACTTACATCATCCTGACTGCTGCTGTACCTAGATTCGTTTCTTGGCTGGTTAGTATGAAACATACTTACATCTTCTCTAAACTGTTAATATATTTTAAATATTTCTTAAATTTGAGTGGTTTGTTTCACTAATTAAGTCTTGTCCTTTGATTTAAAAAATAAATATTGCCTTGCCAGATTACTTTTTATAGCATGTTACTAGTGTGAAGAGCCTTTAATAATGGATTATAAAGGGGAATGCATCTTTTATATGCTGCAGATAGGAAGCAGCATGTACTCCTTGCAACAAATAAGAGTCAATGCAGTGTTAAAGTTTGCATATACTTTTGATCACACCAATACCATGTTATGCATGCATACACATACTTGTAGGAAATGCATGAAAATTTGTTATCTTTTCCTGTTCCACTGTTGTCTACATTGCCTTCTGTCTTTGGGTTAGAGCAGAGCTTACCAAACTGTGGGTCGGGACGCCAAATGGAGTCACAAAACCCATGTTTGAGGTCCCGACCTGGGTGGGCTCCCCAAAGGTGCATCACTTCAAGCGAACTGACTTTAACAAAATGGGGGAATACCTGAGGAAGGAGCTGATGGGCTGCGAGAAACGCACAACATGTGGAAGGACAGTGGTCCAAGCTGAAAGAAGTAATAAACAGGGCCACAGACCTTTATGTAAGGAGAGTAAATAAAAGCAAGAGAAAAAGGAAACCAATATGGTTTTCAAAGCAAGTAGCTGAGAAAATAAAGGCTAAAGAGTTAGCGTTCCAGAAATACAAAAAAACTCTAGTAGAGGAACACGGGGAGGAATACCGGATGAAACTGAAAGAAGCCAAGAGAGAGGTACGTCTGGCGAAGGCGCAAGCGGAAGAACAAATGGCTAGAAATGTACGGAGGGGAGACAAAAACTTCTTCAGGTATATTAGTGAAAGGAGAAAGACTAAAAAGGGGATTGTGAGACTAAAAGATACAGCAAAACGCTATGTAGAAAATGATGAGGAAAAAGCCAATTTGCTAAATAGATACTTTTGTTCTGTTTTCACTGAAGAAAATCCTGGGGAAGGACCAAGAGGGACTGGCAAAAGTACACCTGAGAATGAAGTGGATAGAGCACCATTCACGGAAGAGAGTGTGTATGAACAACTTGGAAAGCTAAAGGTGAACAAAGCCATGGGGCCGGACGGGATCTACCCCAGAATACTGAGGGCGCTCAGAGAGGTTCTGGCGGGTCCTCTCAAAGATTTGTTTAATAAATCCTTGGAGACGGGAGAGGTTCCGAGGGATTGGAGAATGGCGGAGGTGGTCCCTCTTCACAAAAGTGGTGATAGGGAAGAAGCTGGAAACTACAGGCCGGTAAGTCTCACTTCGGTTATTGGAAAAGTAATGGAAGCCATGCTGAAGGAAAGGATAGTGAATTTCCTGGAAGCCAATAAGTTGCAAGATCCGAGACAACATGGTTTCACCAAAGGGAAATCGTGCCAAACGAATCTCATTGAATTCTTTGACTGGGTGACAGGAGAATTAAATCAAGGACGTGCTATGGACGTCATCTACTTAGATTTCAGCAAGGCTTTTGACACGGTTCCCCACAGGAGGCTCTTGAATAAACTAGAAGGGCTGAAGATAGGACCCGAAGTGGTGAACTGGATTAGGAACTGGTTGACGGGCAGACGCCAGAGGGTGGTGGTAAATGGAGTTCGCTTGGAGGAGGGAAAGGTGAGTAGTGGAGTGCCTCAGGGATCGGTGCTGGGGCCCATTCTGTTCAATATATTTGTGAGTGACATTGCCGAAGGGTTACAAGGTAAAGTTTGCCTTTTTGCGGATGACACCAAGATTTGCAACAGAGTGGACACCCCGGAGGGAGTGGAAAACATGAAAAAAGATCTGAAGAAGCTGGAAGAATGGTCTAACGTTTGGCAATTAAAATTCAATGCGAAGAAATGCAAAGTGATGCACTTAGGGAGTAGAAATCCAAGGGAGGCGTATGTGTTAGGTGGGGAGAGCCTGATAGACACGGACGGGGAGAGGGATCTTGGGGTGATAGTATCTGAGGGCCTGAAGGCGATGAAACAGTGCGACAAGACGGTGGCCGTAGCGAGAAGGTTGCTAGGCTGTATAGAGAGAGGTGTGACCAGCAGAAGAAAGGAGGTTTTAATGCCCCTGTATAAGACATTGGTGAGGCCCCACCTGGAGTATTGTGTTCAGTTTTGGAGGCCGTACCTTGCGAAGGATGTTAAAAAAATGGAAGCGGTACAAAGAAAAGCTACGAGGATGGTATGGGAGTTGCGTTCCAAGACTTATGAAGAGAGATTTGCTGACCTGAACATGTATACTCTGGAGGAAAGGAGGAACAGGGGTGATATGATACAGACGTTCAAATATTTGAAAGGTATTAATCCGCAAACGAATCTTTTCCGGAGATGGGAAGGCGGTAGAACGAGAGGACATGAAATGAGATTGAAGGGGGGCAGACTCAGGAAAAATGTCAGAAAGTATTTCTTCACGGAGAGGGTGGTGAACGCTTGGGGTGCCCTCCCGCGGGAGGTGGTGGACATGAAAACGGTAACGGAATTCAAACATGCGTGGGATAGGCATAAAGGAATCCTGTGCAGAAGGAATGGATCCACAGAAGCTTAGCTGAAATTGGGTGGCGGGGGGGAGGGGGGTGGGGGTGGGGGGGAAGAGGGGTTGGTGGTTGAGAGGCTAGGATAGGGGAGGGCAGACTTAAACGGGGACTGTGCCAGAGCCGGTGATGGGAGGCGGGACTGGTGGTTGGGAGGCAGGAAATACTGCTGGACAGACGTATATGGTCTGTGCCCTGAAAAAGACAGGTACAAATCAAGGTAAGGTATACACATATGAGTTTATCGTGGGCAGACTAGATGAACCATGCAGGTCTTTTTCTGCCGTCATCTACTATGTTACTATGTTACTATGTATTATTCTGCACCTCCAGAAGGTCACACAATTTTATTTGGCCACGATCTTGGTGTCACAGCCATAAAATATTGAGAAGTACTGGTTTAGAGTGTTACTTTTTCAAGTCATGTTTGTGAAATGTAGCCCAATTCCCTTTGGGCATAATTTTCATTGTGGGTTGCTTTCCTTGGGGGGGAAAATCACATAAAATGAACAGTTTCTCAATTGATGCCTGCACAAATGTTTCTGTATTCTTTGTTTCTTTTATTTGATGACTAGCATTCACTAGAGAATGCTTGCGTGCCACTTGCCTGCTTTTCATTAAAGCTCTTGCTTACCTTTAGTAGATGCATTGCTTGTAATGTGTTATTTCATAAAATATGTAATTTTGTTCCTTGCTTACAATTTTATGATAATGCAGGTTATAAATTAAATTTATTATTATTATTATTATAAGAGCAGGCCATTAAGGTGTACACCCCACCCACAACCTCATTGGGAGTTGGTCTCTCTCTTATTTTTTTTTCTTTGAGCTTTGCTAGATGTGAAAAAGAAGAAATTGCAAGTTTATGAATGCATGGGAATCTGTGTATACTTGTAAATATCTTTCCGGAAAGTTCTGGAACCAGCTTGATGCTGGTACGCTGATATCTAGTTTATTGATCTGCTATCATTGAAGAATACCTATTCCATGTCCAGTCTTGTTAGGTGCACCCATATAGAAACCGCAAAAACTTAAGGGTTGGAAACCCTGAATATTTTTGAAGCTCATTTGGTATTTGTTTGTCATTTTGTTTTGACCTGTTTTTTGTATTTTTTGGATTCATATCTTTTTCAGTTGTAGGTCAAAGCAAGTTACATTCAGGTATAGTTAGGTATATTCCGGTCCCTGGAGAGGGCTGTTGTCTAAGGTTGTACCTTAGGCAGTGGAGGGTTATATGACTTGTCCGAGGTCACAAAAAGCCGTGGAGGGGCATAATCGAACGCGAACGCCTATCTCCATGGGCATCTATGTCCGAAAACGGGTATGTGAAGAGGCAGGACAGACCGTATTTTCGAAAAAAATGGACGTTTTTCAGCTGGGCGTTTGTATTTTTTAGCGATAATGGAAACTAAAAACGCCAAGCTCAAAAACGTCCTAATCCAAGCCATTTGGTCGTGGGAGGGGCCACGATTCGTAGTACACTCGCCCCCCTGACATGCCAGGACACCAACTGGGCACCCTAGAGGTCAGTGCGGTGGACTTCAGACAACGCTCCCACATGCATGGCTCCCTTACCACGGGTGCTGAGCACCCAACCCCCTCCCCCAAAACCCACTACCCACAAATGTACAACACTACCATAGCTCTTAGGGGTGAAGGGGGCACCTACATGTGGGTACAGTGGGTTTTGGAGGCCTCCCATTTACCAGCACAAGTGTTACAGGTAAGGGGGATGGGCCTGGGTCCACCTGGCTGAAGCGCACTGTGGTACCCACTAAAAGTGCTCCAGGGACCTGCATACACACAGGCCTCTAGGACTTGTTGCTGCTATATAAGATTGGCACACCAGTTGACACCTGAAGACTAATCTCTCCGAAAACGTCCTTTATTGGAATAAGCACGCTTACTCACAGTTAACTGCAGATCAGAGGTTGTGCCCCACAGGCAACGAGTCTCCCTGGTACTGAGATTAGCAGTAGGTCAGAGCTGGCAGAATGCTGTACAATGCCCTCTTTCAGCAACATTCAAGGTAAGAACTAAGTTCTGTAACGTGGCTAACACGTGAAAGGGATCTAAAACTGTCTTACAAAAATGGCCACTACCTCATGGACTACCGGAAACAAAACAGGGCACACTCTGACCCAGTAAGCAGGGGGAAAAGCACCATGGGAGTAGAGCCTACCAACTACCAACATCGTGAGCATTTAACACAAGCTACTGGAATCACGGAGCCCAATACTCTACACCCACCACAATGCATTGCTGATGTGACTCTGCAGTGCGCATAACAGAAAAGGTGTCACACTCACCCGAGAGCCACATCAGAACCAGGGAAAGGCTGTCAGAGGATAGAACACATTCTGCTGTCACGGAGGTGGGTATGGCATTTGAGGCTGGCATACAGGCTGGAAAAAAAGTTTTTAAAGTAGGGTTTTTTTGGTGGGAGGGGGTTAGTGACCACTGGGGGAGTCTGGGGAGGTCATCCCCGATTCCCTCCAGTGGTCATCTGGTCAGTTGGGGCACTTTTTTGGGACTTGTTCGTGAAAAAAAAGGGTCCACAAAAAGTGACCCAAAATCGCGGTAAAAACGCCTTTTTTTTCAATTATCAGCTAAAGACGCCCATCTCCTCGGCCGATAACCACGCCCCAGTTCCGCCTTCACCATGCCTCCGACATGCCCCCGTCACCTTTACCCGTTTCCGAGACGGAGTGCAGTTGGAAACGCCCAAAATCGGCTTTCGATTATACCGATTTCGGCGCCCACGGGAGAAAGACGCCCATCTCCTGATTTGGGTCGCAATATAGGCGTTTTTCTCTTTCTATTATAAGCAGGATAGTGGGATTTGAACCATTAGATTGTAGGATAGTACTTGTCATAGTACAAGTTTCATTATGTTGGTAATTGAATTTCATAGTTCATGCTTAGCAAATACGTTTTTACTAGTTGAGATGTTAGACATTCATCGTGATCCCAACAATGTAATGCATTTTAGTGTAGTCTTTTTATTAAAGCCTAGAACAAAGGAGCCTGTCAGTACTTTAATATAAAATTTATTTTACACTTTCTCTTGCAAGAGCTATTTCAATTTTGATATAATTTTGAATCAAATTTTGTTTTGCAGGTTGAAGATGATGAAGTGAAGCGGTCTGAAAAAGCTTTGCAGACTATGAAGGTGATTATTGATCATTACTAAGCCTTCTATCCGTGGTGTTCATAAATTGGATGGTTTTTTTTGAGGGTTTAAAATATCAAAATTTATGTGTCTGGGTACCTTTATTGGTGGAATCAAAATCTAAGTTGAATCACTTTGCAGTTGATAGCGTACAAAAAGCACAAAAACCTAGTGGAATATACAAGATAAACCTTGGGAGATGATAGAGTACTAAGAGAAGTACTGTAGTGATATTTTTCAGGTGTTTAAACACTTTTAAAAAATTGCATTGGGGTGTTTATCAGCGTTTTTTGATTAAACCTAAAACTAGAAGCCTTACTTATTAACTGTAAACTGAAAATAACTGCTGATCAAAGGTAAATAAATATTCTGGCAAAATAGATGGATTTTCTAGTTGGTAGCCTTTATTTCTGTTTCACAAAGTGGTTGAAGTGGAGGCTTTTGTAATCTTAAGAGAATCTGAAGGAATTGAAATATGAATTAGTTCATATAAGATAAACTGACAGAAAAATTATTCCCTTGAGTTGGAACCTTACGTTTGAGTATTAAGAACTTAAATTGTTTACACTGGGAAGAGAATTATAGTGATGGTGGGAGCTGTTTTGATTGAGGAGGACCCCGCAGTAGCCCAGAGTTGGAAGAGGAGAAGTGGTGCTTGGCCAGCCTAGAAACCAAATGGTTTTTGTGCTGTGTTGTCATCTAAACATGCCAAAGTGCTCATTTAAAATTTTTAGGGAATTGTAGCAAATATAGGCATATGATCTAAGGAGTTCTCCATTTTGGAGCTCCTTCAGAGCCACTGTGAAGGATGACTAAGCTATCGTGTGAATTTAAGTAATAAGTTGATTTCGTAGAGATGTAAATACTGTTTTATAAAATGGGCAACAGCAAGGTGAAAATAAAAGAACAGAGGGAGTCTATGATGTTTCAAAATTGGAGGACTGGATAGCATTGCCATTATTGATGGTAGTCAAGTGTCTGGGATGATTTGGTCCTCCTCTAGGAATCATAGTCCCGTTCCTGAAACTGAGCATAAGAAAAGCCATACCAAGTTGACACCAAGGTTCATTAAGCTTGTCGAGCCAGACTTGCGTCACAAGTACCCGGCAGATCCCAAAAAAAGTGGATATTTTTCTCATAGCTCATTTTCAAAATGAGCAATATGTCTCAGAAGTCTATCTGGTTAATATTTTTTTAAAGCACTTTTCCTGCAGGAACTTGTCCAAACTTCTCTTTTACCCTACTGGTCTTAGATGTCTTGACCATATCCTTGAGAACAGATTCTGTAGTTTCATTATGTACTGCTTTGGAAAAAAAAACTTTTTAAGATTTATTTCGGACCTCCTGGTCATTAATTTGATCTTTCATCTAGATACCCAATTGCCTAGTCTCACAATATCCATCTGTAAATCCTCACAGTCTTCTGCCTTTTTAACAATTTTGAATAATTTTGTGTCATCTCCATATTTAATTTCCTCACTCATCACTCCTATCTCCAGATCACTTCTGAGTGTTACCCAGCACAGTTCGCAATACAGACCTTTGGGGCTCTCTACTACTGACTCCATTCCTTACCTTCCAACTAGACCAGTTCAGACAAGTGGAATATGCCCCCCCAGCTTAGCTCCAAAGGTGTAGGCTTCACCCTATGCTGTGTAGTAAGTCTCTTGACAGAAAAGTGATGGTACATAAGTACATAAGTACATAAGTAGTGCCATACTGGGAAAGACCAAAGGTCCATCTAGCCCAGCATCCTGTCACCGACAGTGGCCAATCCAGGTCAAGGGCACCTGGCACGCTCCCCAAACGTAAAAACATTCCAGACGTTATACCTAAAAATGCGGAATTTTTCCAAGTCCATTTAATAGCGGTCTATGGACTTGTCCTTTAGGAATCTATCTAACCCCTTTTTAAACTCCGTCAAGCTAACCGCCCGTACCACGTTCTCCGGCAACGAATTCCAGAGTCTAATTACACGTTGGGTGAAGAAAAATTTTCTCCGATTCGTTTTAAATTTACCACACTGTAGCTTCAACTCATGCCCTCTAGTCCTAGTATTTTTGGATAGCGTGAACAGTCGCTTCACATCCACCCGATCCATTCCACTCATTATTTTATACACTTCTATCATATCTCCCCTCAGCCGTCTCTTCTCCAAGCTGAAAAGCCCTAGCCTTCTCAGCCTCTCTTCATAGGAAAGTCGTCCCATCCCCACTATCATTTTCGTCGCCCTTCGCTGTACCTTTTCCAATTCTACTATATCTTTTTTGAGATACGGAGACCAGTACTGAACACAATACTCCAGGTGCGGTCGCACCATGGAGCGATACAACGGCATTATAACATCCGCACACCTGGACTCCATACCCTTCCTAATAACACCCAACATTCTATTCGCTTTCCTAGCCGCAGCAGCACACTGAGCAGAAGGTTTCAGCGTATCATCGACGACGACACCCAGATCCCTTTCTTGATCCGTAACTCCTAACGCGGAACCTTGCAAGACGTAGCTATAATTCGGGTTCCTCTTACCCACATGCATCACTTTGCACTTGTCAACATTGAACTTCATCTGCCACTTGCACGCCCATTCTCCCAGTCTCGCAAGGTCCTCCTGTAATCGTTCACATTCCTCCTGCGACTTGACGACCCTGAATAATTTTGTGTCATCGGCGAATTTAATTACCTCACTAGTTATTCCCATCTCTAGGTCATTTATAAATACATTAAAAAGCAACGGACCCAGCACAGACCCCTGCGGGACCCCACTAACTACCCTCCTCCACTGAGAATACTGGCCACGCAATCCTACTCTCTGCTTCCTATCTTTCAACCAGTTCTTAATCCATAATAATACCCTACCTCCGATTCCATGACTCTGCAATTTCTTCAGGAGTCTTTCGTGCGGCACTTTGTCAAACGCCTTCTGAAAATCCAGATATACAATATCAACCGGCTCCCCATTGTCCACATGTTTGCTTACCCCCTCAAAAAAATGCATTAGATTGGTGAGGCAAGACTTCCCTTCACTAAATCCGTGCTGACTTTGTCTCATCAGTCCATGTTTTTGTATATGCTCTGCAATTTTATTCTTAATAATAGCCTCCACCATCTTGCCCGGCACCGACGTCAGACTCACCGTGGTCTCAGTGATCAGTCAACGAAATCATTTTGTATGAGTAGATAAGATACAACTCATACCTAATGTATTGAGACGTCTTTCTGTTTAATTTTTTAGGGGAAGTCCTTGACACAGCCTAGCAGACGAAACATGCATGTCGGACAGTTTTGAGCCCCCAGTCTGACTATCTATTAAGATGTGTCTAAAGCTTTAATATATCATCAAAATGATTGCTTAAGAGCTCATGAAGAATTTGGTGCTAAATGAATTGCCATAAAAATAATTCATTGGCAAATGAGCACTACTGAGGCAAAAAATTGAATTAAATTGTAAAAGTTGGAAAATATTGTGGAGATAAGTGTATAAGAAATAATTACATCTAGGACCTAGTAAACATTGGGTAAAAAGCCAGGAAAGGGGGGTGGGGAAGTTGTAGGATGTTCACTTTAAAAGATAAACATGGGATGGAGATGCGGAATGATCAGGCCTTTAGTACAATGTTTCAGGAGTTTTTTCTCTAATATATATACTAACAGAGGCCACATTGGAGAGTGATATCAACCTAGTATCCTTGAGGAGTTGATTAGGACAGGGAGTTCCTTAATGTGTTCATAATAGAAGAGGAGGTGGGCTGGGCTGTATAGCACAGCCCTCAGTACAAGGCACCAGGCCATGACAGATATTGAGGGGACCTTTGTAGGATATTGAAGGAGGTAGTGGGTAAGCCCATTACTGCAAAGTTAAATATGGTTATAACTACTTGGATACTGGCATCCACACTACAGGTGGCCCAAATCTTAGTGATGCCCGAGCCAGATAAAGACCCGAGGGCCCAGTGTACTATAGGCTGATGTCTTCACTGAATTATGAAGCCAAGCTCTTGGCCAAGGACCTTGCTAATAGATTGACTCAAGTGATTCCACATCTGATAGCAGATTCACCAGTGGACTTGGTTTGATAACTGCCATGCAGTCAAAAACATCTGGAAAATTTGAACCTCTTTGGAGGTAGGCTCAGGATTGAGAGAAGCTTTCTCATTAGCTTTGATGTGGAGAAGGCCTTTGACTGAGGGGATTCGACCTCTGTTTAGTGTGCTGAGGAGTTATGGCATGGATGAGAGATTTAGTGATGCGATTAGAGCCCTATATAAGGAAGCTAATGTGGTAGTAAGGGTGAATGGGGTGACTTGAGAGCAAATAGTTATTCAAAGAAATACCTGGCAGGGATGCCTCTTGTCTCCCTTAACAATTGTGTTCACTCTGGATCCCCTTCTAAGAGAAATTATAGCTAACACATATATTAAAGATATACAAATCGGAAGACAGGAATTTAAGATAGTTGTCGTTGCAGATGATTTATTTCTCCATGTTACTGAGCCTTCGGCCTTCCTCCCAGCTTTAATAGAGAGTTTTAGGGAGTATTGAGACTTTTCAGGTTTCAAGTTAAATTTGTCCAAATTTGAGGCATTACCCACAGATGATCTGGTGGGATGGGTAGGTGAGTTCTCTTTAAAGTGGCTTCTTCAGGTATTTAGGTATAGAATTGCTCTCTGATACTCATCATCTTTATAAGATCAGTATGAATAAGTTGATAATAATGACAAGATTGCAGTTGACTAGTTGGTCACCCCTTCTCTCTTTAAGTGGTAGGTTTTAGTCTGTTCTTCATGATCTTCTGTCCCAGATGGTTGTATGTTATGCAACATATCCCTATACATTTACTTTATAAGGACTGGGTAATTCAACATAAAGGAATATTTCTTTTCCCAGCATGTCTGTTATTTCCTACAAGTTGAGGCTGAAAAGGTTCCTAGGAATTTGAGGTCCAGTGTTTTGGGAGTGAATGGCAACCTTTAGCCCTATGCTGAACTACTACAACAACATACAACCACTGAAAAGGATAACCACTTTGCATACATACAGCTGTCACACTGCCTAAATTCCTTAGATGGGCAAAGCCGATAGTTTAGAGGTTTTTTGAGGAGGACTTTCCTCACAGTTTGTTAGATTCAGAGGTGCATCAGGCTTGATATAAATATAATCTACACAGAGATTACAGTGATTTAATAAAATGATGGAGAGATGACCCCAGACACCCCTTAACTTCCTCTGTTGTTCAAACATTGATGAACAAGATTCCAACTCAAGCGCATAGTGCATGCCTGTGCAAATGTCAGTTTAGGATTCTTCATCAAGCATACTTCTGTTAAATTTAGGCACACAAGGCAGGCTTTGTTCTTATCTCTGTATGCCCCAAATGTATAACAAAGGAAAATACATTATTGCATGCTTTCTGGGGTTGTAGCACAACAATAAAAAAAAAAATACTGCTCATAGTAACGTGAAAATGTTTTTACCCCCTCCCTCCTGATGTCCCTTATTGCATGTATGTCACACTGAATGGTTTCTGATCTTCAAACAAAGGGTAATATGAGGCAAAAGGAGCCTGAATTTTTCTAAGTTATTACTTCATTTATTTAAGGAACAAAGTTACCCAAGACACACATCACTCGTGAAAATGTTTTTGCCCACTAAACTTAATAACTTGTTGCACCACCTTTAGCAGCAATAATTATATCTAAACCCTTCCTATAATTTGATATCAGTCTTTTATATCACTGTTGAGGAATCTTAATTGACTCTTCATTATGGCGTGGTTTAATTCAGACACATTTGTAGGCTTTTGTGCATGAATTGCTCATTTCAGGTCATGCCATATCATCTCTCTATTGTGTTCAAGTCAGGACTTTGATTAGGCTAGTCCAAGGCTTTAATTGTGTTTCTCCTCACCCATTAAGATGTATACTTGCTTTTGTGTCGTGGATCATCATCTTGCTGCATAACCCAGTTACACTTCAGCTTCAGCTCATGGATAGATGACCAGATATTTTCCTTAGGAATTTTCTGATACAAATGCAGAATTCATGGTTCCTTCAATAATGTCAAGTCTTCCAGATCCTGAGGCAACAAAACTTCCCCATACTATCACACTACCACCACTGTGTGCTTATTGTGGAATGCTGTATTTGCTTTATGCCAGGCATAATGGGGACCTATGTTGTCCAAAGAGTTCCAATTTGACTTGTCTGTCCATAGAACGTTATCTCAAAAGGCTTAGGAATTATCCAGGTGTGTTTTTGCAAATGTGAAATAAGGTTTGATATTACAATTTTTTTTTACAATTACAATAAAACTTATATTACACTACAAACCATATTCTGGATCAGTATGGATCGGATTGCAATATATAAAAAAGAGACTAGGCCAACCCTAGGAAATAACAATATTTAAAATCTCATAGACTAATCTGGCTAAAAACAACAAATAACGTCTTCCTAAACAAGTGACCACTATGCTGTAACAAAAAAAAAAAAAAACCTCCAATATCAGCTCATTTATAGGAAAAAAAAGTGTGTGATTTGAGCTATTAAAGAATTAAGTAGAGTTTTGGTACTGAAACCTTGTCTAAATCCAGAATGGGTTTATAAAAGCGACAATGCTGATGTAAATAGTCTTGCAACTGTCTGGTGACTAGGTTTTCCAATATTTTTGCAAATAACGGAATGTTTGCTATAGGACAATAGTTATTTGCTTGGGTTGGATCTAAGCCAGGGGCCTTTACATAGTAGATGACAACAACGGCAGAAAAAGACCTGCACGGTCCATCCAGTCTGCCCAACAAGATAACTCATATGTGCTACTTTTTGTGTATACCCTACTTTGATTTGTACCTGTGCTCTTCAGGGCACAGACCATATAAGTCTGCCCATCGCTATCCCCGCCTCCCAACCACCGGCTCTGGCACAGACCGTATAAGTCTGCCCAGCACTATCCCCACCTCCCAACCACCAGCCCCGCCTCTCTTTATTAATTAACACCTCCCACCACCGGCTCTGCCACCCGATCTCAACTAAGCTCCTGAGGATCCATTCCTTCTGCACAGGATTCCTTTATGCTTATCCCACGCATGTTTGAATTCCGTTACCGTTTTCATTTCCACCACCTCCCGCGGGAGGGCATTCCAAGCACCCATTACTCTCTCTCTCTGTGAAAAAATACTTCCTGACATTTTTCTTGAGTCTGCCCCCCTTCAATCTCATTTCATGTCCTCTCGTTCTACCGCCTTCGCATCTTCGCATCGCCTTCACATTACCCAGACTTGATGGACACTGACCTGCTGATAGGTGGGCAACAATCATGGTGTAAAGCCAGACCTTGAACAGTGGGAAGGCAGTTGTTAGTATAGTCCTTAGGCAGCTATCTAACCTGCAGCAAGATTTAGAAAACCTGTTAAACAGGACCAAATACTCCTCCATGCTTGGTATGGCAAATTGTGACTAGATAATGGTGTTGCCAAAACTTGAGCATCCAAGCATATCTTCTCAGGCAGCTCTTCAGGAACTAAAGTTATTTGTTAAACAATATACTGATCTTGTCTTGAAAAACTTTGTCAAAATCATTTACTATAGGTGCTCTTGACCGATGTCCATTCTGGCTTTATAAATGAATTTACAATTTGGAACAACTGCTTAGTATTAGAAGCCACTGAATCAATTAACAAATTGTAATAAGCATGTTTAGCCTGAGAATTTATAATTTCCTACCGCTTTTCTCCAGACTGTATTTATTACAGAATCCTGGGTTTTGGTCCATTGATGAGCTACGCAGCAGCATTGTTGTTTAATTACTGGAAGACTGGAATCAAACCAGGGGGCATTAACCCTAGAAGAGCAAGCTCTTTTTTTTGTTTTTTTGTTTAAGAGGTGCTATTTAACTTTTGGATGCCCATGTATCCAGTTTTGGCCCACTTACTTTCTTAGTGTGGAGTCGTATACACTGACCTTAGCTGAGGCTAGAGAGGCCTGCAGTTCTTTGGATATTCTTCTGTGATGTTTTGCGCTTTCTTGGGTGTGTTGTTGCTGCACCCTTTTGGAGTAATTTTGGTAGGCCAGCTACTCCTGGCAAGATTCACCACTGTTTCTTGTGTTCTCTGTTTGAAGATAATGGCTCTCAAAGTGGTTCGATGGAGTCCCAGAGCTTTATAGAGATGGCTTTGTAACCTTTTTCAGACTTACGTATTTCAACAACCTTTTTTCTCATCTCTTCGGGAATTTCCTTCGATCATGGCATAACATTCTTATAGAACAAAGCAGACCAGAGGGAAACAACAACACAAACCAGCTGTTGAACAGTAATTGTAGTATGCAGAACAACGAGATGAAGCCAAGGATTGGAGGAAGCAGATTTTGGATTCGATGCAACCCATGTTTCGGCAAATGCCTGCATCAGGGGTCAGAAAGTCATTACAGCAATGCAAAGCTTCCTGTTTCAGTTCCACACAGTGACAGTATTATAATGTCAAATAAATAGATTCATGTGCCCTATAGTTCAAGCAAGCATGGCTTCACTTGTTTCACCTACAGGGCACACAAATGTGTTTGTTTGACATAGCATTCTTGTAAAAAAATTTGTGATTGACTACTTCACACTTTTATGGTAAGTTTCAGTAAATAGTGAAGTTTAGAGTTAACAGGGCGGACTGAAATAATGCCTGGCTCTTTTCAATCAGCTTAATCTAATTATCAATCAGATTTGGTCAGTTGATTAACAAAGGGGGCAGTTACTTTTTCATGTGGGTGATATTGGCGTTGGATAACTTTGTTCCTTAAATAAAAGAAATAATAATTTAAAATCTGTGTTATGTATTCACTCAGGTTCCTTTTAATATTATACTTTGTTCAAAGATCTGGGTTTCTTTCCCGTTATAAGCTATAAAATTATACTGCTTTGTCACCTTCTTATCACCCATCTATCTCTCCCTGTTTCTCACTTAACTCACCCTACCCTCTTCCTGTGAGACTGTCATTGGAATGCTTTTGTGTTTTACTTATATATTCTGATATTTGTTGACATTTGCTCATTTCTGATCTGAAGAAGGGTCATCCTTATGAAAAAATGTATTTAGTCCAATAAAAATGTATCATCTTATTTTCTTTTCTGCTTTTTTTATTTCTGTTTATTATGTTTAAAGATCAGAAATCTTTCAGTGTGGAGGAGGAGTAGCCTAGTGATTATTGCAGTCCGCTCAGAACCTGGGTAACTGGGTTCAGTTCCCACTGCAGCTCCTTTTGACTCTGGGCAAGTCACTTAACCCTCCATTGCACCAGGTAGAACGCTCAAATTGTGAGCCCATTAGGGACAGAAAAAGTACCAGCATATAATAATTGTAATATATGCAATAATAGGGAAAATCAGAAGGGAGCATAAATACTTTTTCTGGAATTCTGTTACAAGAGGCAAATTATGTGGCATTTGCTCTGGCTCTGATTTACAGTTTAGTAATTCACCCTTTTCTGGTAATTTGTGCATTTATTCAGTGTGAATTCGATGGTAGCCAAGAATATGTTACGCATAGGTCACAAAACAACAGCTTTGTGTTAAATTAGTGTTTTGGAATACCAAGATATGAGATATAAAGTTACTGCTAGCAACAAGAGTTTAATTTGTTGATATGAGGAAAAGAATCCTTTATAGAATAAAATGTGATCATAGCATTAACTGACAGACTACACATCTAAACTGTGTTTAATTCTTAGGGTGAAGAATCCTTCCTTGGCACTTTCCTTACAGGTGGAGATGATGCATATATATATTCAAGCAATGTGCAGACCAGACCCGATGAAGGTGAGTGTTATGCATTTTTAAAGTGAAAATACAACATTGAAAAGTTGTTATAATGTTCATTTGTTGGAAAAATCATTTTTATTTTCAGAGCCGACTATTATTTAAGTGCATGTCTTCTTGCACAATTCTCATTTAGTTCTGTGCACTAGGCCACTTAGCTTTATGACATCAAAATGAAATGGTCCCAAATATTTAATGACGAGGTCCAGTTAATTATGACTCTATATTGATAATGTGAACCCAATAATGCCACTAGAAATAAAATGTTGTTGTTTACTTTGTTTCATAAAATAGTATAGAAAAGTAGGGTTCCTAGAGAGCTAAGTCCTTTAAAAATGTTGAGATAACTTGAGCATTAGCTCAACAGATTCGTTTTTAGTTTTTGCATTTATTTGGATTTTGCTCACATCTTTCCTGTAGTAGCTCAAGGTGAGTTACATTCAGGAACACTGTGTATTTCTCTGTCCCCTGTGGGCTCACAATCTAAGTTCGTACCTGAGGCAATGGAGGGTTAAGTGACTTGCCAAAGATCACAAGGAGCAGCAGTGGGATTTGAACTGGCCACCTCACCTCTGGATGTCAAAACGAGTGCTGTAACCACTAGGCCACGTCTCCACTCCACTAGAAGAATAAAAGAAAGTTGTTGCCTTAATGATATATTTGCCATCTAAGTCTTACTGTGGAGAGCACAGAGTTTAGTACTCAAAAGTATTAAGGATTCTTTTAGGTTGCGGATGCTTTTTAAGTATTTTCATTCAGCTGTGTGGGTATTGAGGATTGGAGCGGCAGAAATGTAATATAATATGCACTCTTGAGGAAGCAGGGATAATTGGTCAGGTTTATAATTGGTTTTGTGAATTGCTTACCAAGCACTCATACAGAGTTAAGATGGCTGGTTGTTTCTCAGAGCAATGGAGTAACCCTTGTGTATTCTACAGGATTCACCATTGTCACCTGCTTGTTTAATGTTTTTCTGCATTCTTTGGGATTAATACGTCAGGAGCATGGGTTTTTTTTGCCTTTCATTTATGTAGATGATATCAACCTTCTGATTCCATTTAATCAGAGACTTCCGTCATTAAAAATGCTATTAGTATGGTGGAAGATTAGATGCACACAAATTGAAACTGAACACCGAGAAAACTAAATTTTTATATCTTAATTATTTTCCTGATCCCAACCTGTCCTCCATTATTATTGATCAATCAGAATTTAAGCTTGCATTGGTTATAAGAATATTGTGAATTTATTTAGATAGTGCTTTATAACATCAGGTTAATTTCTTCATTAAGAAAACCTTTATAGATTGAGAAAACTTTGCTCTCTCCATAAATTCTTTGAGAAGGATCAATTTCACTTGTTGGTGCAAGCTTTATTGTTAGGTCAACTAGAATATTGTAATATAATCTGTTTAGGATGCCCTAAATATTTGTTGGAAAAACTTCAGTCTTTTCAAAACATGGCAGTAAGACTTATTTTTTCATTATAAAGGCATCCACAGAGCTACCTTAAAGAGCATACTACAGAACAGGGAGGGCAGGGCCCAGGCAAGATACCACCAACATATGTCTTCATAACCTAAATGTAAGACGCACCATTCAGGTTGGCCAAGCTTTTCTTGGAATCCTATAGAAACTAAATCTGGAACCCAGTCAGGCCTGGTTATGCTGCACTTTGGAAGGCAGAACTTTAACTTGGGGGACCCAGGCATGAGTGAAACTGTTTTTGCTGCCTTTTGAGAGAGACAATCTAGTGTATGCTTTGGCCCTGCAGAAGCAGGCCATGGGAAAAAATTCTTGATTCCAAGGATCAACTTTTGTTTTATTTTTCCCCTCCTGTGAAAGGAGCAGGTCACACACCTGTTCCCTGCACATTAATAAATTATTTTGCTTCAAATTTAACCCACTTCGTGGCTGTTTTTATCCAGGCTCCAGGTCCACCTTCATTTACAGGACTATAGTCTTGAATCCTTATGAATAGACTCTCAATTATAGGTAACTAATTAACACCTCTCATTGGGGGGTCTCCTGGTATATACCTATTTCCAATGAAAGACAGCGCTAACATTCCCCTCTTCTTCTTTTTCTGGAAACAAAGGTTTATTGTTGTTGAATATGCATTCATACTGGATTGGGGTACAGATCTGCTTTATGCCTCCCTCCCTCCCTCCCTCCCTCTACCCCTCCATCCGACCGATCTCCAGGACAGATGAGAAAGTGAAACAGGACATGTCATAGGTGGTTGGTATACCTATGAAGACCAAAAAAGCAGTATAGTTTTCTGTATTTTCTTTTTGGCCATGAAATCACAATGGTGGTTCCATTTCTGGCATGGATGTTGAATGCCAGTTAGTATATTCCCCTCTGATAAGAAATGTAGGATTGTCTGATTGTTTCTTGAAAGGTCTCCGCCAGGAAGTATATGGTTTCAAATTTTAAAAAATTGTTGCTCTGGTGCAATGTTCTCTGAGTACATTGGTAGAGTACCTATGGTACAGACATTTTGGTCTTTCTGAGGTTAGAGAGCAGCTGTCTATGTTGTTATCATTGGATTATGTCACCCACTAGAGAGTCTGATTTATCCAGCTGTTTATGGAGAATCCTTATTGAATTTTCACAGCTTCACTTTGTGCTTGGAGTTTTTAAAATTGGGGCCAAAAAAAAAAAAGTGAACAGTATCTTCTATTGAAATAGGCACAAAAATGTTATTAAATAAGAAATATATATAATGCAACATGACAGTGTTTGGCACAGAACTGCCTGCATCAGGGGTATCCATCATAAAAGTCTGGGTACTTGAGAAGAAAGCCAGCTAGTTTTCCATAGGATGTGAAAAAAATCAGCCTAAGATCGCTGATAAATGCTCCATATAGGGAACAGAATAACTTGTTCCAGCCCATTTGCTCCAGCCTGCTCTGGTCCACCTGTTCCAGCTGTTCTGGCTCGCCTGATCCAGCGTGTTCCTGCTTGTTCTAGCTCGGCTGCTCAGCTCTGCTCCAGCTTGTTCCGGACCATCCACTCCAGCTTGTTCCAATCCGCCTGATCCGGCTTGTTCCAGCCCATTTGCTCCAGCCTGTTCCAACTCCCCCCAGTCCGTCTGTTCCAGCCCATTTGCTCCAGCCTGCTCCAGTCCGCCTGTTCCAACTCACCCCAGTCCGTCTGTTCCAGCCTGTTCCGGTCCTGCTGCTCCGCTCTCTTCTGCTTATGATTACTCCAGTCCATCTTTTCCAGCTTGTCCCGGTCCTGCTGCTCTGCTCTTCTCTGCTCCAGCTTATTCCAGTCCATCTGCCCCAGCTTGTTCCAATCCAACTGCCCCAGCTTGTTCCAGTCTGCCTGATCCAGCTCGTTCCAGTCCGTCTGTCTGTTCCAGCTTGTTCCTATCCTGCTCCTCCCAGCTCGTTCCAGTCCGTCTGTTTCAGCTTGCTCCAGCTTGTTCCAGTCCTGCTGCTCCGCTTGTTCCACTCTGCCTGATCCAGCTCGTTCCAGTCTGTCTGTTCCAGCTTGCTCCAGTCCTCCTGCTCCGCTCTCTTCTGCTCCAAATTATTCCAACTTCCTCCAGTCCTGCTGCTGAGCTCTCCACTGCTCTCATCTGTTCCAGCCCGTTCCAGTCCGTCTGTCTGTTCCAGCTTGTTCCAATCCTGCTCCTCCCAGCATGTTCCAGCCCATCTACTCCAGCTTGTTCCAGTCCTGCTGCTCCGCTTGTTCCAATCCGCCTGTTCCAGCTTGTTCCAGTCCTGCTGCTCCGCTTGTTCCAATCCGCCTGATCCAGCTCGTTCCAGTCTGTCTGTTCCAGCTTGCTCCAGGCCTGCTGCTCTGCTCTTTTCTGCTCCAAATTATTCCAGCTTCCTCCAGTCCTGCTGCTGAGCTCTCCACTGCTCTCATCTGTTCCTGCCTGCCTGCTAGCCCATCAACCAACCTGCCTGCTAGTCAGCCCATCAACTTGCCTGCTTGTCAGCCCATCAACTGCCTGCCTCCTTGCCTGCACAACTTCCTACCTGCCTCACCGCTTGCCAGCCCATTAACTTACTTGCCTACCAGCTCACCCATCAACCTGCCTGCCTCCCAGCCCATCACCTGCCGCCTCCCAGCCTATCCTGCTCTACCCGTTGCCTCCCAGCTCACCCATCAACCTGCCTGCCTCCTATCCCATCACCTGCCTGTCCATCAACCTAGCTACCTGCTTGCCCACCCATCCACCTACCTACCCTGCTGTCCCAGTTCTAGCCTCCAGTTCTACTTTCCTGCTCTATCCGTTGCCTAACACCTCAGTCACTACATATACACCTTTAAACACCTCAGTCACTACTCATGGCCCCTATACACATTCTCTTCCTTGCCCTGTCCCTCCCTAATCTTTTCCTCCCCATGCCGCTGTCTACCACAAGAACTCGCTGCCCATCTATGCCCTCTCCCGTCCTGCTCACTACTGCAACACCCTACCCACCACCCCAGTCCCTCACCACCTCACCATCTCTCCTATCCCCCTCCTCCTTCCTAGCTCTCAACCTTCAGCACTTCCTTCCTGCCATTAACCCATACCCATTCCTCCTAAGCGCATCCCGTCTTCGTCACCTTCATCGCCCTACCTCCCCCACCCTCCTCCGCACTCTCTTGCTCCTCCTGCTATCCGCAGGAGACATCAATCCCAATCCAGGTCCCCCACACCTGTCCTCGCCCTATCCATGCAAACGATTCCGGGATGTCTCCACTCTCATCTCTATCCCCCTCCTCCCCCCTCCCTCCCCTTCTCGTGTGCCCTGTGGAATGCCCGTTCAGTCTGTAACAAACTCTCCTTCACCCATGATCTGTTGATCTCCCATTCCCTTCAACTGCTCGCCCTAACTGAAACCTGGCTCACCCCCGATGACTCTGCCTCAGTCGCGGCCCTTTGCCATGGAGGTTATCTTTTCTCCCATACTCCCCGCCCAGTTGGCTGCGGAGGAAGAGTCGGGTTTCTACTTTCGCCCTCCTGTAGTTTTCAACCCCTCCTCCTACACTGCTTCTCATCCTTTGAAGTTCACTCCATCCGTCTATTCTACCCGCTGCCACTCAGAGTTGTGGTCATTTACTGCCCCCCCCCCCCCCCCCCCCCGAGAAGTCCTTCTCTTCCTTCCTTACCGACTTTGATGCCTGGCTCTCCGTTTTCCTTGAACCCTCATCTCCATCCCTCATTCTTGGAGACTTCAACATACACGCTGACGACCCAGCTGACTCTTATGCTTCTCAGTTCCTCACTCTGACATCCTCCTACAACCTCCAGCTGAGCTCCACCACACCTACCCACCAAACTGGCCATTGTCTTGACCTCGTCCTCTCCTCTACCTGCCCACCCTCCAACGTCTGTGCATCAGCTCTTCCTCTCTCTGATCATCACCTGATCACCTTCACACTTCATCACCCTCCCCCTCAGTCCCGCCCAACTCTAACCACTACTTTCAGGAATCTCCACACTGTCGACCCTCCCACCTTATCCTTTAGTATCTCTAATCTCATCCCTTCCATCATGTCCTCCGACTCTGTCGACAAGGCTGTCTTCTTACAATGTTACTCTTTCCTCTGCTCTGGACTCCCTTGCACCATCCACCTCCTGTCCTACAAAGCGTACTAATCCCCAACCCTGGATGACCCCTTGCATCCGATACCTTCGCTCCTGCACCCGATCTGCTGAACGCCTCTGGAGGAAATCTCGCACCCATACCGACTTCATTCATTACAAATTCATGTTATCCTCCTTCCAGTCTTCCCTATTCCTTGCCAAACAGGACTGTTACACCCAATTGACTAATTCTCTTGCCTCCAACCCTCGTCGCCTCTTCGCCACCCTTAACTCCCTCCTTAAAGTGTCCTCCGCTCCCACCCCCCACCCCCCTCACTATCTCCTCAATCACTGGCTGACTATTTTCGTGACAAGTTGCAGAAGATCAACCTTGAATTTACTACCAAGCCACTTCCTCCTCTTCACTCCCTCAACCAACCAACCCAGGCCGCCTTCTCCTCTTTTCCTAATATTACCGAGGAGGAAACCGCCCACCTTCTCTCCTCCTTGAAATGCACCACCTGTCCCTCTGATCCCATCCCCACCAACTTACTAAACACCATCTCTCCTACTGTCACCCCCCCCCCCCCCATCTGTCATATCCTCAATCTCTCTCTCTCCACTGTAACCGTCCCCGACACCTTCACACATGCTGTAGTCTCACCACTCCTCAAAAAATCATCACTAGACCCTACCTGTCCTTCCAACTACCGCCCCATCTCCCTCCTTCCCTTCCTCTCCAAGATACTTGAACGCGCCGTCCACAGCCGTTGCCTTGATTTTCTTTCCTCTCATGCCATCCTCTACACTCGACAGAAACAGCACTCAATAAAGTCTGTAATGACCTGTTCCTTGCCAAATCCAAAGGTCACTACTCCATCCTCATCCTCCTCGACCTGTCCGCCTCTTTTGACACTGTCAATCACAATTTACTCCTTACCACACTATCCTCATTTGGATTCCAGGGCTCTGTCCTCTCCTGGTTCTCCTCTTATCTCTCCCACATTACCTTCAGAATACTCTCTCATGGATCTTCCTCCACCCCCATCCTGCTCTCTGTTGGAGTTCCTCAAAGGTCTGTCCTTGGACCCCTTCTCTTGTCAATCTACACCTCTTCCCTGGGCTCCCTGATCTCATCTCATGGTTTCCAATATCATCTCTATGCTGGCGACACCCAGCTCTATTTCTCCACACCAGACATCACTGCGGAAACCCAGGCCAAAGTATCGGCCTGCTTATCTGACATTGCTACCTGGATGTCCAACCGCCACCTGAAACTGAACATGGCTAAGACCGAGCTTATTGTCTTTCCACCCAAACCCACTTCTCCTCTCCCTCCACTCTCTATCTTAGTCGATAACACCCTAATCCTCCCCGTCTCATCTGCCCGCAACCTCAGAGTCATCTTCGACTCCTCCCTCTCCTTCTCTGCACATATCCAACAGACAGCCAAGACCGGCTGCTTCTTTCTTTATAACATCAGCAAAATTCACCCCTTCCTCTCTGAGCACACCACCTGAACTCTCATCCACTGCCTCATTACCTTTCGCCTTGACTACTGTAACCTACTCCTCACTGGCCTCCCACTTAGCCATCTATCACCCCTTCAATCCGTTCAGAACTCTGCTGCGCATTTTATCTTCCGTCTGGACCGTTATATCACCCCTCTCCTCAAATCACTTAACTGGCTTCCGATCAGGTACCGCATACAGTTCAAGCTTCTCCTACTAACCTACAAATGCACTCGATCTGCAGCCCCTCATTACCTTTCAACCCTCATCTCCCCTTAAGTTCCTACCCGAAACCTCCACTCACAGGACAAATCCCTCCTCTCAGTACACTTCTCCACCACCGCCAACTCCAGGCTCCGCCCTTTCTGCCTCGCCTCTCCCTATGCTTGGAATAAACTCCCTGAGCCCATACGCCAAGCCCCCTCCCTACCCATCTTCAAATCCCTACTCAAAACCCACCTCTTCAATGTCGCATTCGGTACCTAACCGTTATACCTCTATTCAAGAAATCTAAACTGCCCCAACTTGACATTTCGTCCTTTAGATTGTAAGCTCCTTTGAGCAGGGACTATCCTTATTTGTAAAACTGTACAGCGCTGCGTAACCCGAGTAGCGCCTTAGAAATGTTAAGTAGTAGTAGCTAGTTTTCCATAGGATGTGAAAAAAATCAGCATAAGATCGCTGATAAATGCTGCTTATAAGGAACAGAATAACTTCTTGGCTTTAGCTACCGTGAGCACTTTTTTATTTTTATTTATTTATTTGTTTTTAAGTTGAGGCCATAATGCTCATAATGTTTCTATGACATAAACAGCCTTTTCATTTTCCCTGTACAAGACCTACAGTGAGATGCACAAAGCAGTGAGAAATTTTAGGATTTTGCAAACTTTTTTATGTACTGCACAGTGGTTATAGAGCTGATAATTTGTGTTAGTTTAAAAAATAGATGCAGATGGGCTATTCTGTATTCTTTACCTACCACATTTATAGTCTACATTACTCCAAAAGAATTTTACCTTCTAATGTACAAGTCTTCTGTGATTCACAGATTGATAACATTGAACTTTTAAGTAGTTTATTCTATCCCATAAATGGGCCATTTTACTAAGCCCTGGCAAAAAGTGGCCTGCAACAGTGTGAGCACATGTTATGGGTGTGCGCTGGGCCAGTTTTTGCTGCGTCCCAGAAAAAATTCATGAGGCCGGAAAATGGTTGTGCAGCAAAATAAAAACCAACGCGCTTTCATTTTCAGTCTGAGACCTTACCACCATCCATTGACTTAGCTGTAAGGTCTCATGCGCTACCCGGACGGTAGGCATTCAGCACGTGTCCACTGCTGTTTACCGCTGAGTAATTGCCACAAGTTAGAAAATAGACAGCTGAATACATCAGACACTTCAGTGGGTGACATAATCCAGTGATAACAACACAGACAGCTGCTCTCTAAAATAGAAAACATTTTCTACTGCGTGTTTTCTGTGCACACCAAATTCAGAATTACCACCTGGGGCATGCAGTAGCCAGGTGGTAATGCTGATTTGGCACACACTGGACATGTGTAGGCCCTTACATTCCTTTGTAAAAGGGCCTCAAAATAAATTAATGGTAAATAAGTCTATATTTTGCATGATTTATGTAAGATGATTATATGTTTTTACAGTTTACTAGTTTAAATAAACTTTTTCTGGTGTTGTGTGTAGAAAGAGCTTAGGGTCCAATGAGTTCCTAAAGTTATGTACTCAAGAGGTACATATTGTGAGCTGAACTTAATAACCTAAGGGCTCTGTTTACTAAGGTGCACTAGCATTTGTAGCATGCACTAATGCTAGAGACACCCATAGGAACATATGGGTGACTAGCATTAGTGTTTCTTATAAAAATACTAGCACACCTACAGCACAGCTTAGTAAATAGGGACCTCAGTTTTCAGTTGGAAAGTCAACTAAAACTTACAAATCTAAATTTTTTACACTATTTATTTGCATAAATTTAGGATACTAATTTAGGTGCCTAGCACTGGTGAATCTCCTATTTATTTTCTCTTTCTTTAAATCCAACCCTCTAGCCTTATTACAATCCTTTACTTAGGTGCATGTGGTAAATTTTCCAGGGGGCTAATTTAAGATCTGAACTCTGAGGGGGTCTTTTACAAAGGCACACTAGCGTTTTTAGCATGTGCTAAATTCTAGAGATACCCATATATTCTCTAGCGTTTAGCTTGTGTTTATTTTTAGTGCGTGCTAAAAACACTAGCACACCTTTGTAAAAGAACCCCTGAGTTAGGGGTATAACCTTCTGAATATTGACCTAATCTTGCTTCTTTTAGCTAAGATTGTCCTTTAGTATTTGAAACTTGAAAACCTATACATTAAGTATAGCAGGGACTGTCTTTCTTCTGTGTTTGTACAGCGCTGCGTACACTTTGTAGCGCTTTAGAAATGTTAAATAGTAGTAGTAGTATCATTTGTATTTTGTAAGATTTATTGATTTCTTAGGTCTGCTTGTGACTAGTAGTGGAACGTTGAAATTGGAATATGGGTATTTAAACTGATTTTATATGTTCAAATTTAATTTAACTGAAGACTCAAATTCACTGTAAGGATTCTTGTCTGACTTTTTGTAATATGTTGGTGCATATTAATGATCTATTGTTTTCTTGTGTTTGTAGGCAAACTCTACTTCTTCTCTGATGGAATTCTGTTTCTTCATCTCCAACATGGGAGCATAACAATTTCAAAGAATCATATAAATTCCATCAAATTCTATGATGGGGTAGGTCAATTATTAGAAATCAGTCTCAACTTTTCACTTAAAATATCTGTACATAAATTAGCAAAAAGTACAGTGGTGGAAATAAGTATTTGATCCCTTGCTGATTTTGTAAGTTTGCCCACTGACAAAGACATGAGCAGCCCATAATTGAAGGGTAGGTTATTGGTAACAGTGAGAGATAGCACATCACAAATTAAATCCGGAAAATCACATTGTGGAAAGTATATGAATTTATTTGCATTCTGCAGAGGGAAATAAGTATTTAATCCCTCTGGCAAACAAGACCTAATACTTGGTGGCAAAACCCTTGTTGGAAAGCACAGCAGTCAGATGTCTTCTGTAGTTGATGATGAGGTTTGCACACATGTCAGGAGGAATTTTGGTCCACTCCTCTTTGCAGATCATCTCTAAATCATTAAGAGTTCTGGGCTGTCGCTTGGCAACTCGCAGCTTCAGCTCCCTCCATAAGTTTTCAATGGGATTAAGGTCTGGTGACTGGCTAGGCCACTCCATGACCCTAATGTGCTTCTTCCTGAGCCACTCCTTTGTTGCCTTGGCTGTATGTTTTGGGTCATTGTCGTTCTGGAAGACCCAGCCACGACCCATTTTTAAGGCCCTGGCAGAGGGAAGGAGGTTGTCACTCAGAATTGTACGGTACATGGCCCCATCCATTCTCCCATTGATGCGGTGAAGTAGTCCTGTGCCCTTAGCAGAGAAACACCCCCAAAACATAACATTTCCACCTCCATGCTTGACAGTGGGGACGGTGTTCTTTGGGTCATAGGCAGCATTTCTCTTCCTCCAAACACGGCGAGTTGAGTTCATGCCAAAGAGCTCAATTTTTGTCTCATCTGACCACAGCACCTTCTCCCAATCACTCTCGGCATCATCCAGGTGTTCACTGGCAAACTTCAGACGGGCCGTCACATGTGCCTTCCGGAGCAGGGGGACCTTGCGGGCACTGCAGGATTGCAATCCGTTATGTCGTAATGTGTTACCAATGGTTTTCGTGGTGACAGTGGTCCCAGCTGCCTTGAGATCATTGACAAGTTCCCCCCTTGTAGTTGTAGGCTGATTTCTAACCTTCCTCATGATCAAGGATACCCCACGAGGTGAGATTTTGCGTGGAGCCCCAGATCTTTGTCGATTGACAGTCATTTTGTACTTCTTCCATTTTCTTACTATGGCACCAACAGTTGTCTCCTTCTCGCCCAGCGTCTTACTGATGGTTTTGTAGCCCATTCCAGCCTTGTGCAGGTGTATGATCTTGTCCCTGACATCCTTAGACAGCTCCTTGCTCTTGGCCATTTTGTAGAGGTTAGAGTCTGACTGATTCACTGAGTCTGTGGACAGGTGTCTTTCATACAGGTGACCATTGCCGACAGCTGTCTGTCATGCAGGTAACGAGTTGATTTGGAGCATCTACCTGGTCTGTAGGGGCCAGATCTCTTACTGGTTGGTGGGGGATCAAATACTTATTTCCCTCTGCAGAATGCAAATAAATTCATATACTTTCCACAATGTGATTTTCCGGATTTAATTTGTGATGTGCTATCTCTCACTGTTACCAATAACCTACCCTTCAATTATGGGCTGCTCATGTCTTTGTCAGTGGGCAAACTTACAAAATCAGCAAGGGATCAAATGCTTATTTCCACCACTGTATATGTCTGCCAACATTTGTGGCATTAATATTTTGTTACATGTCTAAGTCAAGGTTGAGTCTATTTTGTACTAGAGAATGATGTGATTTCTGTTTAGTTAAGATATTAAATATAACCGCACACAAATCAATATTCTTAATGGGATATTCGTTTTTCAAATTTATTTTTCCAGTAGCCTAATGGTTAGTGCAGTGGACTTTGATCCTGGGGAACTGAGTTTGATGCCCACTGCAGCTCCTTGTGACTCTGGGCAAGTCACTTAACCCTCCATTGCCGCTGGTACAAATAAGTACCTGAATATATGTAAACCGCTTTGAATGTAGTTGCAAAAACCACAGGAAGGTGGTATATCAAGTCCCATTTCCCTTTCCTGATAAGTTTTTGTTGAAGTTCTGAAATGTGGACTATTTTGATATGTTATACATGAAACATGCTGTTCTGAATATTGTTTGAGGTGCTGAGGTGATCTGGATACTATATAAACAGGAAGTAATTTTATATAACATTGTTTTCATGCATATATTCCAGTATACATGGGTAGAAAGCCTCTACCCCACATGTAAAATTAGATGCCATGGCAAAATCATATGTTTTTGTATTTGTGTGATTGGTGTAGGATTCAGTTCTCACAGCTTTGTTCAGTTAGATAAAAAAATGGTCCCTTTCTTAAGGTAAATTCCACTTACTAACCCATCTTTGAAACTTGAAACCTTTCCCCAATTCTCCCCAAATCCTTTTGATCCTTTCTGTCTATCTTGATTAGATTGTGAACTCCTCAGAGTAGAGTCCCTTAAGTATGTGTACACTACCACATAGACCTTGTAGCACTGTACAAAGTTTTAGTAGTAGTAGTTGGTTAGTTCATATACATTGACAAAGTGGAATTGATTCCAGTGAATTCAAATAATCAGAAAAGGAAAACAAATATTCTTTGTTTTGTTTGCTTATTATATATATGGCAGTGGCATAGAGAATTGTAGAGCAATAGTTTCAATACTATCATAAGTAAAGATCTGGAAAACACAAGAACAGTCTATGCTTCAACTGAATTTTAAAAGAACAAAGGATACTTTCCTTATCTGCATTCTCCTTTATTCTGGATTGTCTGACCCTCTGGAGCTTTTTCAGGTTATTTCAGCACACTGCCCTTCCTTCTATTGTTTAATTTTAAGCCACTCACTTTCATAAAACTGTGACTATTTTTGGTGACTGCTTATCAGTTTCTAAATCTATGCCATATTGTTTCAAACATAGCCTTAAAGGACAATATTTTTGTTTTACCTCAGCATAAAACTGAGAATAAACTTGTTAGTCACATCAAGAAAAAGTATAATGTATTTGTATTATGCGAGTCCTAGTCTGTTGTACATAGTTACAGCAATTGATTTAAACAAGTTGGGGAAGCAATTGGAGCATGGCTTATGAAACTCTCTCTATCTTCTCTTTGTATGTCTGTATCTCTCTCTCTCTCTCTGTATCTGTGGAGTCTGTGTGGAGGGGAGACGTGGTTTGAATGGATTGTAACAGGTTAAAAAAAATATTTATGCAATTTTACAAACTTAGGGGTCCGTTTACTAAGCCATGCTAAAAGTGACCGGTAGGTTTAGCATGTGGTTTTCCCATGCACCACTTTTAGTACAGTGGTAAAATGACCACATTTTCCTTTTTTCCCTTAATTTCCCAGTTAACGCATGGCCATTAACGATGGAGGCCTTACCACCATCTTTTTTGTAGGTGCCAACCACCATCTATTTTGTAGGCGCTAAGGGCTCCCGCTTTAACCCAGTGCTAATCAGTTGGCACGCGGCAACACCCCTGTGCTAACCTATAAGCGCAGGGAACGCCTATTCTCCCCCCATAAACATGCTCCCTGCGCTAATATATAAAACCTATTAGCGCATGGCAATCAGGGAACTACTGGTGTCCCATGGTAGTGCTTTTCTGAGCACGTTAGCTATATGCTAGTTACCAGTGCTTAGCAAAAGGACCCCTAAGTAATACACTTGTACAGAAAAGCAGTGTCAATATACTAAACAAGAAACAGCCAAACATTTAAACCAGCAGTTCTCAGTTCCACAGCGTTGGACCTCAAGATTAGGTAAAGGGAAATAAAAAGTAAAGTAGATAGGAAATACACTTACATGCAGTTTCATATTCTTCTACAGTTAGCTCACATTACAGTATGAATCATTCAGTCAGACTAACAATATCTCAGCTGATGCCTGGCTAGAGTAAATAAAAATAGAGAGATGAAAATGGGAACTTCAGCATTGAAAGAAGTTTCCAATTCCAGAGCTCCCAGGTGCAGCAGTAAAACTGTTTTAAGTCTCTTCTGTGCATACCTAGATACAGCTGGCAAAGTTCTCACTTTTACAATTGGGAAAAAGTCTATCTGTCTTCTTGAAAGGTGTCTTAAGGAGCCACTCTTTATCTGATGACAAAGCCAATGTTGCAACCATAGTAGATGGAACCACAGAATCTGAATCAGAACTCTCCAAAATAGCTGGAACATCTAGAACATCCATTCCAAATTTTTCTCTCTGTAATTAAGAATACTTCTTTCTAGGTGGTAGATAATACAACAATATAAAAGGAGGTAAATTAGGAGCAGGGATCTCTAATACTTTCAATAAATATCTTCTCAAAATTTCCTGAGCTAACATAGATGACTATGGAAAATTCAAGAATCTCAAATTACAATATCTAGTATAATTCTCAAAATGCTGTGCCTGCAATCTCAAATTGGATGTCTTTAACTAAAATGTTCTGTAATTGAGAGGACTCAAATTCTTCTCCACAATTTTGACCCGTTGGACCACTTGAATTATCTGCTAAAAATCATTTCACCTTTTTCTCCAACAGTATTATATTAGAGGATTACAATTGAAGTTGTGGCACAATAGGTTTCTCAAGATGTATTACGTCCCATATTGCATCAAGGGCCACAGAGGCTGGACAAGATAACAAAGAAGCAGATAATTGTAACTTACCAAGTCAGTTAGGCACAGTGTTCACCAGTGAGTCAACCAAAGTTGCAGGCTGCCCAGGTCTAGAGAGGCCACCAATCACACCTCCACAGAGAGCTCCTTGCCATCCTCCATCACACCCCTCTCACCACAAAAACCTCTGCAGCCTTAGGGTCTCTATGGGCTTCGGAAACAGCTGGGTGTGTGAGTTTGCGGATGTGGGGTGTCGTGTGAGGATCCGAGCTCAAACTGACATCATGCACAGAAGAGCCTATGGAGGTTCCCATCTCTCGTGGCTGCTCCAGTGGGCCCATTGATCCTGAATTGGAAACTACAACATAGGCTACAGATTAATCAGTAGGACCTTGCACTGGCAGGGCTTTAATCTGAGAGGGCTGCCCTTCCCAACTTCTGAGAGGAGGGGGGTTCCCTTAGGTTAGTGGTGCTTAATGTCAGTCTTCAGAAGGCCACAACCCATTTGGATTTTCAGAAGTTCCATAATGAATATACGTACAGTGGAGGCAGTGCATGCAAAAAGATCTCACTCATGTTCATTGGGGGAAATCCTGAAAACCTGCAGCCCTTGAGGACTGACATTGAACATCTGTGCCCTTAGATGCTCCAGACTGGGGGGTGGTGACCACTAGTGTAGACCTTCCAGGACTGGAGAGACCACTATATTGTCCAGTGGCAGTGGTCAACTCTGGACCTGTTGTGGACTATCATTTGGTAAGCTAGAGACATTCGCTTGGTGCAGCTTCAGTTGCTCCCACTAGTCTGAGAGAAAACTATTATGGGTGATGTCTGAGAATGCAACCTCAGTAGCCTGCGTCAACAAGCCAAGGAATATCTGGGAGTGCCGCATTATTGTGACAGCTCAGCTAGTTTTGCAGCTGAGTGGAGCTCAACCTAGTAGCAGTTTCAGTAGTACTCATTGTGGAAATGGTAGATTATTCAGATGGACCTTCTCGGTAGGCAGTCTTTGGATCCTGGGGAGTAGGAGTTGAGCCCCCTCAGCCTTCCAGTTATTACTGGAGTGATGGGAGTCTCCACTCTTGGATTTGAATGTGATTCAGCAGAATGTGAAATATCCACTCTTTTTCAGTTGCAGGAGGGAAGTAGTCTCTGTGGACATACTCATTGTTCCAGACCTGGCCAACACATAAACCCCTGTACATCTTCCAACTGTGGCCTCTGATCAAGCATCTCCTTCGAAAGATTGAACTTCACCCCAATCTAGTCATTTTGGTGATTCCAGTTTGGCCCTGGTATGTTGATCGGATCCAGTTGTAGGCAAAACTTCCACTCCCAAGGGGTCAAGATGTTCTAAGGCAAGGGCTTATCATGATGGAAGACCTTGATCACTTTTGCTTATGGCTTAGCCCTTGAGAGACAGTATCTGAAGCCCAAAGGTTATTTAATGTCAGTTATAGCTACTCTATATTATTAGCATATGTCCACTTAGGACATATGCTAATGTGTTTGAAAGTTATTGTTTGGAGCATGGATTGTCTCCCTTGCATATGGAATTAACCTTTATCTTGGCATTTTTGCAAGGAAGAGTTGATCAAGGTCTGGCCCTTAACTGTCTTAAGATGCATGTGACCATTTTTTCATGGTTCAGAGATAAGTTCATGTGGACCCGTTGGCATCACATCCAGATGTATGATTTTTGTGGGTCATTAAACATATTCCTTCGCCGTTGGAGCAATAGGATCTCAACTTGATACACTGTCTCTTGATTTAAGCTTGCTTTTGAGCCCTTGAGCAAAGTCCCTCTTAGGGATCTTTACTTTAAGAACATTTTCTTCAAGCTATTTGCTTGGCCAGGCAAATGTCTGAGCTTCAGGCCCTTTCTTTTAGGGTTTTTTATAGGTATCCTTATCTATACTTCACAGCTCTTTTTCTGCCGTCATCTACTATGTTACTATGTTACAGCTGACTCTGTTTCTACTTGCAATGCATTTTCCTTATTTGCTGCTTTCCATGTGAATCAGATGGCTTCTCTTTTGATATTTACAAGATATCAACAAATACAAGAACACACATCCTACAGAACAAGAGGTCAAGTAGACATGAAAACATTCTGGCAACATATAACAATGAATGGACAGCACAAACAGACTCCATATACTACCTCATGGAATGGGATAAAAGATGCAAATGCATACTAGATGAAATAGCACCCTTAAGAACAAGATCTTCACGTAAGCATAACTCGATACCATGGTTTAACGATGAACTGAAAAAGCTAAAAATGCAATCCAGAAAACTCGAACGAGCATGGAAAAAAACAAAAGATGTACACACACTCAACACATGGAAACAATCACAAAGAAAGTACAAATACGCTATAAGAAAACAGCAGGGTAACCAATCTGCAAACTCCAAGATGGAAAACAGACAAAGCAGATATGTATATGAAAAAAAAACAGTATTTAATGGAAATTCGATGAAAGATCATACTATAAAATTAAAATAGGGACAGATTACAAAGACACAAAGAAATTATACCAACTCGTGAACAAACTCCTAGACACCAACCTGGTCACTACATCGAATACAGACATCCCATCTGCAGATAAACTTGCCAAATATTTAAATGAAAAAATTGTAAACCTACGCTGCAATCTACCTCAGGACAACACTGACATCGAAAATTTCCTAAATGAGTTGGACCCAACCATTGGAGAATACCCGGCTGACCGAACTTGGCTAAATTTTGCCCTCCTCACCATTGATACAGTTGCACGGGCGATCAGCAGGTTCTCCAACACTCACTGTAAACTAGATACCTGCCCCATCTACCTAATGAAATCTGCTCCTGACTTGCTACATAGTAGACCTCACATCCCACCTAAATTACATGCTACAGCAAGGTCTCTTCCCTAAGGAAAATGGCAATATCCTAATCACCCCGATACCAAAAGACACCAAGAAAAAAAACAAATGAAATCACTAACTACCATCCAGTAGCATCCATTGTGTTGTCAGTCAAACTGATGGAAAGCATGGTAGCCAAACAACTTACAGATTATATAAACAAATTCTCAATATTACATGAATCAGTCAGGTTTTCACCCCTCCACAGCACAGAAACAGTACTACTCAATCTCCTAGCCAAATTCAAGCAGGAAATAGCAATAGACAAAAACATCCTCCTCCTCCAATTCGACATGTCTAGTGCATTCGACATGGTAAACCACAATATATTAATAAGATTACTAGATAAGTTCGGGATCGGTGGAAACATACTAAGCTGGCTCAAGGGTTTCCTAACCACAAGAAGATATCAAGTAAAATCAAACTCAAACATATCATCACCGTGGAAAACAGACTGCGGAGTACCACAAGGATCACCACTATCACCGATCCTCTTCAACCTAATAATGACCCCACTAGCCAAGTCCTTATCCAACCAAGGCCTTAACCCCTTCATCTATGCAGACGATGTCACAATATACATTCTGTACAAATCTAAACTGACTGAAATCACCAACGAAATCAAGATCAGCATGATACAACAATGATAAAGTAATACAATCCTACAAATCAAAAATCATTATATATCTCCAAAAAAACTAAATTATTGAATAAACATAAGACAATTGTAAAACCTTCCTGAACTGTCGGTTCTGGTTGCTACCACCTACTTATATTGAATAAACATTTGAAACACATCTCACAGTAAATTATCCAGTCCACACACAGTTTACATACATTCAGACTTTTAACTGGTTCATCAAATAAATGAACGGTGAATATTGTAACCATCGCTGATTTGGTAATGTCCTTCTAAAAAGGAAACTGTTGAAAATGTTAGCAAACCCGTTGACTGCGTTAGTAAAAATAAACCAGTCATTTAAACTCCAACTAGCATCAGATGCCTTTGTCCTACATTGGGGAACAAGCTTTCAGTTTGCTTATCCTTCCATACCTCTAGTAGGGAAGACTTTGCTGAAACTCAAGCAAGACCGCGGAACCATGATCTTGATTGCACCTTTCTGGCCATGTCAGATTTGGTTCCCTCTTCTTCTGGAGTTGTCCTTCAAAGAACCGTGGAGATTGGAGTGTTTTCCAACCCTTATCACTCAGAACAAGAGGTCGCTTCTACATCCTAATCTCCAGTCTCAGGCTCTCATGGTTGAGAACTTAAAATTCACTTCCTTGGCTCTTTCAGAGGTTGTCTCCCAAGTCTTGCTTCCAGGAAAGATTCCACAAAGAGGTGTTACTCTTTCAAATGGAGGAGGTTTGCTGTCTGGTGTGACTGCAAGGCCCTAGATCCTTTTTCTTGCCCTACACAGACCCTGCTTGAATACCTTCTACACTTATCAGAGTCTGGTCTCAAGACCAACTCCGTAAGGGTTCACCTCAGTGCAATTAGTGCTTATCATCAATGTGTAGAGGGTAAGCCTATCTCTAGACAGCCTTTAGTTGTTCGCTTCATGAGAGGTTTGCTTTTGTCAAAGCCCCCTGTCAAACCTCTGCCAGTGTCATGGGATCTCAACGTCGTTCTCACCCAGCGAATGAAAGCTTCTTTCGAGCCACTAAATTCCTGCCATCTGAAGTACTTGACCTGGAAGGTCATTTTCTTGGTGGCTGTTACTTCAGCTCCTAGGGTCCGGGAGCTTCAGGCCTTAGTAGCGGATGCACCTTATACTAAGTTTCAACACAACAGAGTAGTCCTCTGCACGCACCCTATGTTTCTGCCGAAGGTGGTGTCGGAGTTCCATCTAAACCAGTTGATTGTCTTGCCAACATTTTTTCCATGTCCTCATGCCCTCCCTGGCGAAAGCAGCTGGCACACCTTGGACTGTGCCTACAAATGCACTCAGTCTGCCGCCCCTCATTACCTTTCTACCCTCATTTCCCCTTACGTTCCCACCCGAAACCTCCGTTCACAGGACAAATCCCTCCTCTCTGTACCCTTCTCCACCACCGCCAACTCCAGGCTCCGCTCATTCTGCCTCACCTCACCCTATGCTTGGAACAACCTTCCTGAGCCCATACACCAAGCCCCCTCCCTGCCCATCTTCAAATCTCTGCTTAAAACCCACCTCTTCATTGCTGCGTTCGGCACCTAACTCTTACTGTTCAGTAAATCCAGACTGCCCCAATTTGACCGTTCACTTGTCTACTAGATTGTAAGCTCTTTTGAGCAGGGACTGTCCTTCTATGTAAATTGTACAGCGCTGCGTAACCCTAGTAGCGCTTTAGAAATGTTAAGTAGTAGTAGAGCTCACCATTTGTCCGGTATCCAGTACAGGGATCATAGCCGCAGGACCACACAGATCATTCAACCATGCTGCTCTGTCTCTGCTGTTTAGTCTCGTCATGACCAAATGTTTTGCCACAGAGGCATTCTCAGGAGACTAAAACTAAAAACTATATGCAAACACACTCTAGTAACATACATACCATTCTAATACAAATGTTACATCTAAATAACAGTATTACATACTTGCAACTGTACAGCAAATTTTAGATCACTGTGATAGCAGGAATTCCTGCTGTGGAACGCCCAGAAAACAAAGGCCAATCATCTGATCATCTAACATTTAGGTAATGTCTTACTCCTCAGCCCTTTCAATTTCTCTAGTAAGACCTCTAGGTTCAACTGTATTCCAGCTATAAATCATTTTCTGTTCCTACTGAATCAGCGTAGTTAAGTCACCTCCTCGTTCAGCACTGATTTGTTGCAACATCACAAACTGCAGATCTTCAATGTTGTGCTGCATCCGATGCCAGTGCTCAACGAGGGGTGCATCATCTCTATTTAATCGCATATTGAGCTATTCTGTGTTTTACAAGCTTCTTTGTTTGACTCAAATATCACTTATTGTAAGGACAACAGATTCCACAGACTACTTGATTTGAGGAGCAATCAGTTTGTTGTAAGAATTTATATGTTCTACCAGTTTTAGGATTCACGACCTCTTGTGTAACTAGTGCAAATCTACAGTATACACAATGTCCACAAATAGTGACCCCCTCTCCGAGTCCGATCCTGCCTAGACGCTTTCAGTAATTCACCTAAATTTTGCCCCCCCCCCCCCCCCCCATGTGAAAGCAAAATGGGAGAACTGTTCAGATCCCTGGATAAATAGTGTATTCCAATATTTACAATATTCTTGAGCTAGATTTGCATACGATGGAGGTAGTATCCTCTCAGATCCATATTCATTAGGGATATCCTAAAAACCTAGCCTGTTTCCGGCACTTGAGACCTGAACTCCTACATCTCTGGACTAGAATATGAAAGCGAATCATGATGTAAGCTTTAAAGGGCATATGCTGTCTCTGAAGCCAAACAGTATCATCAGTTACATTGGTTGGTATCATGTTTGGTGTCAGTCTAAAGCTTTCTGGAGCTTTCTTCAAAGTATTGGTATAATTATTGTTCTCTCAACTTTTTCAACCCCAAAACACATCTGTTTTCACAAATGGTAAGCAGCACACCAACCTCCACAGATCACGACAGTAAGGAAATGTGACAGGATTGATATGCTAAAAAGGGAATGTAGGAAAGCATTGCAAGCCCTTCTAGAGACCAGAAGTGCTCAGAGGAGGCTTTGCAAGAGGAAGTGATGCTGTGTATATGGTATGTGCTACACAAAGCAGGGTGTGGCTATCTGTGTTTTACATGCTGCCTGTTTATTTCCACACTTGGGGGCTTATGCTAAATCTAGAAAGGAGAGAAGCATAGCTGACTACTCATGTGCTTAGAAAAAAACGCCTTCAAGTTAAGAGCCATTGCTGGTGTTTCTGAAAGTTGCTGTTAGCAGTGCCCTTGTGCTGGTCTGAGACAGGCAAAGGTGGCTTCCTTCCATTGCACACCTGATTAGGTCTGTATGCACACCCAGTGTATTGTAGCCAAGAAACACAGGGTAAAATACTTCTGAACATGAAAATGGTAAGCTAGATTGTTTGTTTAATTGAAGTACTATGCTCTCAGTTTAAAGATTGTTTGTTCTCCTTTTGATAGGATTCTCCTAGTACTGTTGCTGCACTTTTCATAGATTTCAAAAGCTCCTTACGTGTCCATCTACCAATTCAGTTTCATACCCCAAGCAACCTGCTAATGATTGCACTTCTTCCAAAATCAAGAAGTTACAGAGCATTTTACTCACAGGTAAGCTAACTTTACTTTTCTCAACACACTTTGTAATGTATTTTGCTATCAAAAATTGTATAACTGAAAGATTGACTTTTAAAACTCTTCACTATTTGACTTGTACCAACTTCATAACATAAAAACTGCCTTACTGGTTTAGACTTAAGGTCCATCAAGCCCAGTATCCTTTTTACAAAAGTGATCAATCCAAGTCACAGGAACCTGGCTAGATCCTCCAAAGTTGGTAGGTTTCATGCTGCTTTACCTCCAAGGATATGCAGTGGCTAAATTCCAGAACTTAACTGTGCGTTAAGCAAAATAATATTTTCGCTATTTTAGATGTGCTACTAATTAACTTCATAGTATGTTCCCTTGTCTTTGTACTTTTAACTGATTCACATTTACCTGTTTTACTCCATTAATGATCTCCTAAGCCGTTTCTTCTCCAAGCTGACCTTTCATCACAGGGGAGTTATTCAATCTCCTTTACCATTTTGGTCACACTTCTCCATACCTTTTCTAATTCCCCTGTCTATTTTAAGATGCAGCTACCAGAATTGTGCACAATGCAGTCCCACCATGAAGCAATCAAGGCATATTTTTGTTTCTTTGACTGCCTCCACACATTGTAGCAATTTGTATATTGTCTACAATGACGCTTATGTTTTCTTGATTATGGCTCCTGAGGGTGAAGTCTTGCATCATTGAGCTCAGGGGTGTAGTTAGGTGGGGCCATTGGAGTCTGGCTCCCACAAATTTTGTCCGGGCCCCTGGTTTGGCTGGTGGGGGTCCCCAACCCCCGCCAGCCGAAGCCGCCTTCAGTGCCGGTCTCCGGCGCAGCTGCGTTCGCTGTCCTGCTCTTTCTTCTTGCTGACGTCCTCCTGTACACGCTCCTTTATGTAAAACTGCTCAGTTTTTTTCAGGGCTCAACTATGACAACAATCATGTTGTAAAAATGTATTTATGTCTGTTGGTTTTCTGAAAATATTGGTAATCCATTTGCCGTTCTCTGATTATCCTGCTATCTAAGCAGGCTATCCTTTTTTCTTTCTTTCTTTTTTAATATTTGTGCATTTACCAGTATATCAAGCATATATTTTATTTATTTTTATTTATTATGACATTTCTACCCTGCATTTTCCCAAGAAAGCTTAGGTTCACTGCGGCTTACATAACATATGTATATCATTCCATATCTTGAAATAGATCAGAAATTCAAATGTAAGGGGAAAAAAATTACAAATATTTAGTTCATGGTACAAAGGGGGGGAGGGGTTCAAATCAAGTGGTTAAAATAAGGGTAAAATATGAATTCAACACAGGGGTAGCAGCATGAACTAGGCAGTAACCTGCATCCGGAACATGCTATCTGTAAAACAGTGCATCAGAACCCACTAAGTGATACCCAATCACTCGGCACTCCACCCAAAGCAGGCTACGTGGTTCTTGAATGATGCGAGATAACTGCCAGCAGCATAGTCTGAATCAGATGCTGCAGAGCTACTGGAGCTGGAAGGTATGTTCTGGAGGCTCCTTTTTACTTTCCCATGCTGCAAGCAATGGGTACTAGTGGCAGTGTCCTACTAACCAGCAAGCTATCCTTTCTTTGCTGTAATTCAACTGAAACTTCAAATTTGTATTCAAACAGTTAATCCATTCATAAAAAGCTAACAATGTATCTTGTGTACCATTCCAAATAATAAAAGCATCAGCAATATATCTCTTCCAGGTTACTAGCTTTCATTATACTGATGTATGGTTAAAAATGTCTTTTCAAAATCAGCCATATAAAAGTTAGTGACAGATGGTACCATGGTACTGCCCATAGCTGTACCTGTTGTCTATTGGTAAAACTTTACATCAAAACAAAAATAGTTCTTTTTCAAAATAATTTCTGCAAGAGATATCAAAAATTCAATTGGCATACAACTGGGATGATTACTCCTAGCAAGTAGATTGTGAACTACTTCCAAGGCGTCTTCTTGCAGGATATTTGTGTAAAGAGACTCCACATCTAGAGTGCCTAATAAAACATCATCAGGAAGGACTGTTTCAAAACAATTGATCATATCAGTGGAGTCTCTAATATATGATGACATAGATGGGATCAGTGGTCTTAAAAATGTATCTGTTAGAATAGAAATAAGTTCAAATATAGAGCTGATCCCTGAAATGATTGGCCTATCTGGAGGGTTTCTAGATCTTTGGTAGAATATACAAGACAGGAATATGAGAGTATTGGGTCCTCAGAAAATCATATTCTTTTTGAGTAATATATTCACTTCTAAACCCATTACAAGAATAGCAGCAATCTCGCTTTTTATACATCGGATTACGTTTAAATAAATATTTGTTGTGTGATCTCCTTCTGGTATCTGTTCTGTTTTTTGGCTTATTCTTTTCTATGTATATCACTTTATACTTGTCTATATTGAATTTCATCTGCCCTCTGGGTAGCCAGTTTCCTGGGCTTTCAAGAGCTTTCTGCAAGTCCTCACAATTCACTTGTGATGTGACAGCTTTGAACAATTGTTTCATCTGAAAATTTGATCTCCTCACTTGTTGCTTTTTCCAGATAATTTATATGTATGTTAAAAAGCATTGGTCCAATACAGATCCCTGGAACACTCCAATATTTCCCTTTCTCTGTTGAGAAATTGACCATTTAGCTATATTCTTTCTCTCCCCCTTCCCACCCCAATATTTAGCTTATGGTGATGAGTGTTTTGCTGCCTTCCACCAGCATTATTCCAGGATATTCAATGCCAGGCCTTGTCTGGGCTTTGGCATTCAATGTCAGGGTTGTTTTTTTTTTTTTTTGAGCCAGCTAACACATAGTCGGTTAGATTGTAAGCTCTTTGAGCAGGGACTGTCTTCTATGTTTGTACAGCGCTGCGTACACTTTGTAGCGCTGTAGAAATGCTAAATAGTAGTAGTAGTAGTAGTAAGTCAATATTCAGCCCTTGACTGCATAAGCCAAACCACTTAAAGATAGAACTGCTATTTATGTGGCCCAGTTAAGCGGTTTACTTATATGGTGAGGGGCTGAATGTTGGCTCTTAACTCGACTTTGCACCTGGAATGCCCACAAATTAGCCACTTTTGTATCCAGTGCTAACTGGTCATTTTCTTAAGTGGTACTGAAAATGACCAGATAGTCGCGAACAAGCATTTTAATCGGTTGGTGGCTATTTCTGACTGGTTAAATCATTTTGAATATCAGCCATATAAGACACTTCATTGAATGCCAAATCCAGAAACAGTTTATCAGCTGGCTCACAAAGTTCAACTGAAGAGAGAAAACCCAGAATTCATTTCAAACAAACCTTCCACTTATAACTTTCCACTTCATATACAAACTAAATTGTGGGATCATGAGCTTTAAACTGTTTTTGACACATTATCACTTCTTCATCATTTAAATAGCTCATCTAGGCTATGCAAAAGAGATCCCTGGTATAGTAATCATCTTCAGCTTCTCAAATGATAGGCAAATAGAGAGACACTGGAAGAAACACCGATCCCATAAAACTTATTCCCATAGCCTTTTCTTATAAAATTGCTTTCAAGATACCTGAAATTCTGCACGGAAACTGAAGCGTATTCTATAACAATGTGCATAACTTAATTGGTTAACTAGCTAATTGGTGCTGTATTGGATGTTAACATGCAATTATCAACACTAATTGGCATTGAGATTAACATGCACAACTTGCTAAGTGTATTCTATAATGTGGTGTGTCTAAATTCTGAGTTGCATAGTTGAAAAGGGGGAGTGGCCATGGGTGGGGCATGGGTGTTTCCAAAATCTATGTGCATTATTATAGAATAAACCCATTCTGCACCTAATTTAGGCTTCAGGATTTACACCAAGTAAAACATGACCTAAATGGACGTGGCCAAGTTTGGTGTCATGGCAAGCCACTCGGCATATTCTGTATACCACGTGGAACTTTAAGACTATTCTATAAACTTTAGGCGTACTTTAGAGAATACGCCTAGGTGTAATTTTAGGCGTAATTTTTTTCTGTGCAGATTTTTCAGGTGCCATATATAGAATCTAGCCCTGAATGTAATTTGTTACTCATTGTGCAAAATATATACAATTCTAAAGTCCTTGATGCTAGATTCATCCAAATCCTCGATTGCTAGCTGCTATCTCACAGGTAATGATTTCTCAACCTATTTTTCTTCAAAGATTACCAATTTACGATCAAATTTATGTAATAATCCACTACAATCTGTCCCTTCTTCTGTAATGATGCTGCAAGATATTCAGCACTCCTCTCTTTGCAGTTCAGTATCTTCATTTAATGTTCCTTCTCTCCTTTGTCTTTTTCAGACATTACATAGTCTGAAACCAACTACAGCTCCACATGATACTATGCCTTTTTCTATTTGATGCTAGTTCACTCATTCAAGAATGAAAGTTTTCCATCTACTTGGAAATTAGCATACATCTTACCAAGAATAAAGGGTATAAAGCTTGGTTTCTGATTTATTTTCCAATTTTCGACCAGTTGCTAATCTCCTGTATATATGTAAATTAGCTGAAAAACTCATTCATCTCCAATTAGAAAGTTACCTTGAGAAAACAAATGTATCACATCCAAACCAGACTGGATTCCGGAAATATCATAGTACCCGAAACTACCCTTCTTGGCATATCCACAACTATACTTCAAAATATGGATCAAGATTAAAACTTTGCCTCATTATATCACTAGACTTCTCCACAACATTTGACTTTTGGTCATGATCTTTTCCTCTTAAGACACTATTTTATAGGTATAACTTGACACAGTCCTCACTTGGTTTACCTATACCGTGATGTGGCAGGACACTCGATCAAATTCCTTGTACCTTGTGGAATTCCACAGGCACCTACATTGTTTAACATTTTTCTATCTCCTTTTCTAACATTAATTCAATCTCTCAGCCTTACTGTTTACTTATATCTAGATGATATTCAGATTCTTGCCACCCTTATAAATGATGATAGAAATTTAGAAACATGACGGCAGATAAAGGCCATATGGCCCATCCAGTCTGCCCATCCTCTGAAACCCCTAACTCTTCCTAAGCGATCACATGTGCTTATCTCATGCCTTCTTAAACTCTGACACAGTCCTCGACTCCACAACCTCCACCGGGAGGCCATTCCATGCCTCCACCACCCTTTCTGTGGAATAGTACTTTCTTAGATTACTCCTAAGCCTGTTCCCTCTTAACTTCATCGTATGCCCCCTCCTTCCAGAGTTTTCCTTCATTTGAAAAAGGCTCACATTAAGTTAATGCCCTTGAGATACGTAAACGTCTCTGTCATATCTCATAAGTACATAAGTAATGCCACACTGGGAAAAGACCAAGTGTCCATCGAGCCCAGAATCCTGTCCACGACAGCGGCCAATCCAGGCCATGGGCACCTGGCAAGCTTCCCAAATGTACAAACATTCTATACATGTTATTTCTGGAATTGTGGATTTTTCCCAAGTCCATTTAGTAGCGGTTTATGAACTTTTTCCTTAGGAAACCGTCTAACCCCTTTTAAAACTCTGCTAAGCTAACCGCCTTCACCACGTTCTCCAGCAATGAATTCCAGAGTTTAATTATGCATTGGGTGAAGAAAACTTTTCTCCAATTTGTTTTAAATTTACTACACTGTAGTTTCATCGCATGCTCCCTAGTCCTAGTATTTTTGGAAAGCGCGAACAGACGCTTCACATCCACCTGTTCCACTCCACTCATTATTTTATATACCTCTATCATGTCTCCCCTCAGCCGTCTGTTCTCCAAGTTGAAAAGCCCTAGCCTCCTTAGTCTTTCTTCATAGGGAAGTCGTCCCATCCCCGCTATCATTTTAGTCGCCCTTCGCTGCACCTTTTCCAAGTCTACTATATCTTTCTTGAGATGCAGCAACCAGAATTGAACACAATACTCAAGGTGCGGTCGCACCATGGAGCGATATAATGGCATTATAACATCCTCACACCTGCTTTCCATACCTTTCCTAAAAATACCCAATATTCTATTCGCTTTCTTAGCCACAGCAGCACACTGAGCAGAAGGTTTCAGTGTATTATCGATGACGACTCCCAGATCCCTTTCTTGGTCCGTAACTCCTATCGTGGAACCTTGCATGACATAGCTATAATTCAGGTTCTTTTTTCCCACATGCATCACCTTGCACTTGCTCACATTAAACGTCATCTGCCATTTAGCCTCCCAGTCTCCCAGTCTTGTAAGGTCCTTCTGTAATTTTTCACAATCCTGTCGTGAGTTAACGACTTTGAATAACTTTGTGTCAGCAGCAAATTTATTTATTTTATTTTTATTTTTGTTACACTTGTACCCCACGCTTTCCCACTCATGGCAGGCTCAATGCGGCTTACATATTGTATACAGGTACTTATTTGTACCTGGGGCAATGGCGGGTTAAGTGACTTGCCCAGAGTCACAAGGAGCTGCCTGTGCCTGAAGTGGGAATCGAACTCAGTTCCCCAGGACCGAAATCCACCACCCTAACCACTAGGCCACTCCTCCACAATTACCTTGCTAATTATTCCCATCTCTAAATCATTTATAAATATATTAAAAAGCAGCGGTCCCAGCACAGACCCATGAGGAACCCCTCTAACTACCCTTCTCCATTGTGAATACTACCCATTTAACCCCACTCTCTGTTTCCTACCCTTTAACCAGTTTTTAATCTAGAATAGGACATGTCCTCCTATCCCATGATCCTCCAATTTTCTCTGTAGCCTTTCATGAGGTACCTTGTCAAACGCCTTTTGAAAATCCAGATACATGATATCAACCGGCTCCCCTTTGTCCACATGTTTGTTTACTCCTTCAAAGAATTGAAGTAAATTGGTCAGGCAAGATTTCCCCACACAAAATTTGTGCTGACTCGGTCTCAGTAATCCATGTCCTTGGATGTGCTCTGTAATTTTGTTTTTAATAATAGCCTCTACCATTTTCCCCGGCACCGACGTCAGACTCACCGGGCTATAATTTCCCGGATCTCCCCTGGAACCTTTTAAAAAAAATGGGCGTTACATTGGCCACCCTCCAATCTTCCGGTACCACGCTCGATTTTAAGGATAAATTGCATATCACTAACAGTAGCTCCGCAAGCTCATTTTTCAGTTCTATCAGTACTCTAGGATGAATACCGTCCGGTCCAGGAGATTTGCTACTCTTCAGTTTGCTGAACTGCCCCATTATGTCCTTCAGGTTTACCGTAAAGTCAGTAAGTTTCTCCAACTCGTCCGCTTGAAATATCATTTCCGACACTGGTATCCCACCCAAATCTTCCTCCCTCCCTCCTCTCTTCCAGTGTATATATGTTGAGGAGGTTCCTACGACTGTCCTTATATTTTTTGTGTTCAAGACCTCTTACTAATTTTGTAGCCGCCCTCTGGACCAACTCCTTCCTGTCTATATCCTTCCATAGGTGTGGTCTCCAGAACTGCACACAGTAGTCTAAATGGGGCCTCACCATCGACTTATACAAGGGCACTATCACCTCCTTTTCCTGCTGGTCATCCCTCTCTTTATGCACCCAAGCATCCTTCTGGCTTTGACCATCGCTTTTTCTACCTGTTTGGACGCTTTAAGGTCATCAGACACAATCAGCCCCAAGTCCCACTCTTCCTTCGTACACTGAAGCACTTCACCCCCTATATTGTACCGTTCCCTCAGATTCTTGTGACCCAAGTGCATGACCCTGCATTTTTTAGCATTAAATCTTAGTTGCCAAATATCGGTCCATTCCTCCAACTTCGCTAGTTCCTTCCTCGTGTTATTCACACCCTCCTGGGTGTCCACCCTGTTGCAGAGTTTGGTATCATCCGCAAAGAGAAAAAAAAACCTCACCAGGCAAGCTCTTCTGCAATATCACTCACAAAGACGTTAAAAAGAGCCGGCCCAAGGACCAATCCCTGTGGCACTCCACTGACAATATCCCTTTCTTCAGAGCAAGCTCCATTTACCACTACCCTCTGTCTCCTTCTATTCAACCAATTTTTAACCCAATCAGTTACTCTAGGTCCCATACCGAAGATGCTCAATTTATTTATCAGTCGCCTGTGCGGAACCTTGTCAAAGGCTTTGCTGAAATCTAAGTATACCACATCTAACGCCCCTCCCACGTCCAACTGTTTGGTCACCCAGTCGAAGAAGTCAGTCAGATTCGTCTGACATGACCTGCCACTAGTGAAGCCATGCTGCCTCAAGGCCTACAATTCCATTCAGTTGGAAAAATCTCACAGTCCTCCACTTCAGTAGCATTTCCATTAGCTTACTCACAACCGAGGTCAGACTGACAGGTCTGTAATTCACAACCTCCTCCTTACTTACACTCTTGTGCATAGGAATCACATTCGCCCTTCTCCAGTCTGGGACCACTTAAGTCTCTAAGGAAGCATTGAAGAGGTCATTCAGCGGAGCCGCCAGAACCTCTTCGAGTTCCTTGAGCACTGTCGGGTGTATTCCATCAGGCCCCATTGATCTGTCTAATTTTAGTTTAGCTAGCTCCTCACAAACACAGTCCTCTGTAAACGGGTCTTGGTGTACTATACATCCATCCCCTTTAGATTTGTTTTCTGCAGTCCTACCCCCAGCCTTTCATCCGTGAACACAGAGCAGAAATAATTTTAAGCAGTTCATTTTTATCCTTATCTTCTACATATTTCTCTCCCTCAGCTTTGAGCTTCACAATGCTATTATGGTGTATCCTTCTGTCACATACCTGAAAAAGGTCTTATCCCCCAATTTTACCGTATTAGCTATCTTTGCTTTTCTGACAGCTTTTCCAGCTTCTCTTCGCTTATCCAGGTATTCTCGCCTGCCTTCTTCTTTCTGAGTCATCTTATAACATGTGAAGGCTAACCTCCTATCCCTTATCTTTTTAGCTACTACGTTTGAGTACCAGAGTGACCTTCTTTTCCTCATACTTTTATGTAATTTTCTAACATAAAGGTTAGTTGCCTTTAATATCTCCTTCAGTCTTGTCCATTGCTGTTCCCATCCTACTAACTGTTCCTTGAGAAATTCCCCCATCTCAGCAAAGTTAGTTCTTTTGAAATCCAGGACCTTCAATCTCGAATGAGCCCTCTCCTCTGTTTTAATATTGAACCACACCATTCGATGATCACTAGATGCCAAATGGTCTCCCACCTTGACGTCAGAAACATTCTCTCCATTTGTAAGCACTAGGTCCAGAATAGCTCCATCCCGTGTTGGTTCCGTTATCCACTGCTGAAATAATTCTTCCTGTAGGAAATCAAGATCTCTTTGCTTCTAGATGTCTCAACAGCAGGGACATCCCAATCAACATCTGGCATATTGAAATCACCTATCAGTAGTACTTCCCCTTTTCCTAGCTATCTTGTGGATGTCTTCAATTAAGTCCCTGTCCATTTCTCCAACTGTGAGGGTGACCTATATATTACTCCCATATAGATACATTTTCCTTTCCCTCTTTCCAGTTTAACCCACAGCGCTTCTTCCATAGTCCACATGCCCTGCAGTTCCTTCACTTTAATATCATTCTTAGCATATAATGCCATACCTCCACCCTTTTTTCCTACTGTGTCCTTCCTGAATAGATTATAGCAAGGTGTAGCATTGTCCTAGTCATGGTTTTCCATGAACCACGTCTCTGTGACCGCCACTAAATCCTAATCTGCTTCCATCATTGTAGTCTCTAGATCTAGAAGTTTGTTTCTCAAACTACGGGCATTGGTAGCCTTGTATACCAATGCCCGTAGTATGAGAAACAAACATCTGGAGAGCTTTGTATAAGGCTCTCCAGATGTTACTCTTTTTTTCCTCTTCTGTAGGGGCATTCGATATCCTACCTTCCTCAGGGTTATTTATGGCTTTGTGGCCTTTTTTACTCATCCCCATCAATTTTAGTTTAAAGCCCTCTTTAGTACTTTAGCCAGTCTGTTGCTGAAGACACTCTGTCCCTTCCTTGATAGATGGATACCATCACCGTTCAGTAGCTCTTGGAAAATCATCCCATGGTCTAGGAAACCAAAGCACTCTCGTTGGCACCATCCATGCAGCCACGCATTTATCTCCAGGATGCAAGTTACTCTCATTCTGCTTTTACCTTATGATCCCATAGATATTTATATCTTGAACCATAAACTTACACAAATTGCAGACTGGCTACTGTTTAATAGGCTTAAACTTAATTCTTACAAATGCATGATCTTGCTGTTAGTCTGCTCTGCAATTTCATCTTTATCCACCCCTATCATTATGTCAGGAACACACATTCCATTATTACAAACTATTACAATTTTAGGTGTCACTTTTGACAATACAATGTCTTTTTACTCTCAAATAACTACTACTATTGAAATCTGTTTTTCAAACTTAGGTTAATATACCCAGTACAAAATCTATTTATAACCTCTGCACTTAGAATTCTTATCCACTCTCTAGTTATTTCACATCTGGACTACTGCAATTCTCTTCTTTATGGTTCTAGTTGTCAAGATCAAGTACTCCTTTTAGTTTTCAAAATTCTTGCAAGCCAGTAGCCTTCTTTCTCTTACAAACCCTCCTGCGATCCTCTAAAGAAGACCTTCTAGTTGTCCCATTGCTCAAAGACTTCTCATCAGCCTCCGCACGCCACTTTCTTTTTTCTATGGAAGCTTCCCCCCCCCCCCCCCCCCCACCCCAATTGTGGAATTCTCTACATGAGAACCTGAAAGCATCACCTTCCTTTTCACAGTTCAAAACAGGCTTAAAGACTCATTTCTTTCTAGAGGTATTTGGGCACTAGCTGGATAAGTTGCATGAGTCCCCTGTATTACCCTTCCCAGTGTTTTTTGTCCTCTCTTGTCTCTCTCTCTCTGTGTCTCTCGGGTATGTTGTTCTTCCCCAGCTCCTTTTGTATCCATATGTTCTGTATATCGTGTGTATCTTTGATTTCCCCTTGATTTTTCTGCTCAGACTGTGAGCTGCTGAGACATGTTTTGATAGGTAGGATAGAAAATCCCTAATAAACTTGAAACTACAATTAATTCAGAATTCAGCAGTACATCTACTTACTAATTCTTGCAAAACTATTCATGTTACACTATTGCTTTGATCTGGACACTGGCTTCCACATTCACATTGTATCGCGTATAAAGTGCTACTACTGGCATATAAAGCATCACTTTGGACGATTCTACACTTCTTGTTATTTAATACCATATGTACCAGCCTGATCCCTCCGTTCATCACAGCATCATCGTCTCATTGTACCAATGTACTGACAAATTTGCCTTTCAGTGTTAATGGACCTTCTTTCTGGAATATGCTTCCTTTGCACCTTTCCTTGGAATCTTCTCTCTCACAATTTGAAGTACTATTAAAAACATTTCTATTTTCAGATGTATATGATAATGGTTGATACCATACATTATGACATGGAATAGTACATAGTAGCTTGGAATCTGTTATTCCCTCCCTGTTAACAACCCCACAGAATCAACACCTGGACACGATCCCCCAGATCGGAGCCCAGCACGAGACACCCAAAATCAGTTCTGATTACTCACACTCACCCAGCGTCGCCTGCCTCCAACGGGAAACTGAAGAGCATTATCAGCAACAAAGGTAGTTAAATGAGGCCCTCCTAATCTCTCTCTCTCACACACACACACACCCCTGAATCCTATATACACACACACACACACACACAAACACCCCTGAATCCTATATACACACACACACACCTGAATCCCACACATGCACACACACACACATTCTTTAAAAAAAAAAAAAAACAGACAAAGTCAAACCTGACTGGGAGATGCAAACATTGAAAACAGGAACAGAAGGACCCCCCCCCCCCCCCCCCCCGAACCTAAGCACCCATCATAATGGCAAATCTAAGGATATGTTTTTTTTAACTACATAATAGCAATATGGATTATGAAGATGCCAGCTGCTTCACCTAAAGAATGGAACAAAATCCCCATACTCATCACTGACAGGCGGCGCTCACAACAACCGGAAGAGCTTAATCACAACCACTACAACAAAACAGACCAAACCAATAGCCAACAACACCAAACCAAGCCTGAACAGTAACCAACAAAACCACAATCCCAAAACTGGCAGACCACACGGACAACTACAAACGGTCAAACACACCAACATCAAATATGATAGATACATCCCAGTACCCACAGGATATATAAATGCAAGATTGGTAGTAAACAAGACAGCACTACTCAGAGAATGGATAGAAATGGAACAACCCCTCGAAGATGACCCAGCACTAAATGACCTCTGTCTCTCGGGATACAAAACAGTACACATCAACAGAGCTAAAAAGAAGAGGGGTGGAGTTGCAATAATATACATATCATGCTTTAAAACAGAACCTGTCGCTAAACACATATCCTCAGCAATTGAAAGTCTGGCATGCAAAATCACTGACACAACACTAACTGATCAACTATGTGTCATACTGTTTTATCGCCATCGCCCCCCCCCTCCCCCCCCAGGAAGCTGGTCAAACACTCAAGAAGACTTCATGGACTTTGTATCAAACATATGCACATACTAACCAAATATCCTACTACTAGGAAACATCAATCTGCACCTTGAAAAACAAAATGATACCAACACCAGAACCCTAATGAACTTCATAAACCAATGGAACTGTAAAACAACACAAGGTACCCCAACCCACACAAAAGGCCACATGTTAGACAAACTAGTGCACAGATTCTCAGGAAACAATCGCATATTAGAAAACTACAAATGGGATGAGGTACCATGGACAGACCACAGCAAGCTCACTTTCACACTACAATGAAAAGAAAATGGCAAGAACAGAGAATTATGAACACCACACACATACACAACTAGAGGAAAGTGGACAATCAAACCTTCTGGACAACAGCAATGAATGAACATAGCAACACACCATCCAAGAATGTCCACTTCATGAGAAACTGGGATGAAACAAGCAAAAATATACTAAACAAAATAGCACCACTTAAAACAAAAGCAACAAATAAAAAGCAACCATGACCCTGGTTTAATGATGATTTATTACACATGAAAAAACTATGTGGGAAACTCTAAAGAACATGGGACTTAAACAAGACTGACACAAACAAAACCATATGGAGAAAAGCCATAAGAACATACACAACATAAAGAAACCTAAAGCAAAGTATTACAACACATTTGTCAACACAGAACAGACCAACACGAAAAAAATATTCAAACTAATGAACAACCTACTGAAAACCCAAGATGTGCTGTAATCAACTGAAACACCACCTACAGCAGATGAGCTCGCGCAATATTTTGAACACAAAATAGCAAAGGCAAGATCAGACCTAGAGAAACCACAAACATCCATACTAGACTTTTTACAAGACTGCGAAACAAATGATGCCCACACCTCAGCAGACAGAATATGGTCCTCCTTTAAATCACAAAATAACGCACACTGCATTCTGGACAATTGCCCTAACTGTATGATGAAAGATGCACTGGAATGGTTCAGCGAATGCTTCACCAAACACATCATATACATGTTTTCAAAAGGACAATTCCCAACAGACAAAGGTAACATACTCACCCCAATCCCTAAAAACCCAACCAGCAAGGTCAGTGACATCACAAACTATAGACCGATGGTTTCAATACCATAACTGACTAAAACAATGGAGGGTCTAGTAGCACAGCAACTAATGGAATACTTGATACAATTCTCAGTCATTCACAATTCCCAATCAGGTTTCAGACCACAGCACAGCACCGAGACGGTCATAACCACCCTGATAACAAAGTTCAGAAGCCTAATATGCCAAGGATAGAATATACTACTGCTAAAATTCAACATGTCAAGCACATTTGATAACCCTACTCAACAACATGGGAATATGCAGTGCAGTGGCAGCATGGTTCAGAGGATTCCTACAAACCAGATCCTACATTGTAAAGTGGCATGGTCTCAGGCTCTAAACAAACAGTGACAGACTCTGGAACAACGTGAGCCCTTGGCCTACTGTCGTCGAGTGGCAGCAGGAGGCAAAACCCCACAACCAGGACTGGACTAACAAGCAAGAATGAAGCTGTAGGCAGGCAGTGCTAGAACAGACAGGACTGGAACAACAGGACTGGAGCTGAAGCTTTAGGCAGGCAATGCTGGAACAGACAGGACTGGAACAACAGGACTGGAGCTGAAGCTTTAGGCAGGCAATGCTGGAACAGACAGGACTGGAACAACAGGACTGGAGCTGAAGCTGTAGGCAGGCAGGGCTGGAACAGACAAGACTGGAGCTGAAGCTGTAGACGGGCAGTGCTGGAACAGACAGGACTGGAGCTGAACCTGTAGACAGGCAATGCTGGAACAGACAGGACTGGAGCTGAAGCTGTAGATAGAGGGGACTAGAGCAAGCAAAGCTGACCCGGCAGAACACAAAGCTGACCCACACAGACAAACAGAACTAAGGCTGAACCTAGCACACAAACAAACAGAGAAGAACAGAAGCAGAAGTGCACATGGGTAACCTAAACAAGAAATCAAGACAGAAGTGCCCACGGGCACACAGACTATGAACAAGGCAGAAGTGCTTCACTGCACACGGACTAACCTGGAGACCTTTGGCATTGCAAAGGCCCTGAATGAAAGTCTACCACTTCCTTATAAAGGCCCTCACTAATGATGTCACAACTACAGGACAGAGGCAGGAAACACACTGAACACCAAAGTGAGGCTTTAAATACACAGGAAGTGGAAACACTACAGGAAAGAAACAACAATGTAAGGTGAAAAAACAGGCAGGAGCCAGCTCAGAAGCTGACCATCGGGAAATAAAGTGAGTGAAAGAGGGGTCACGACCACAGTCGTGACATAAAGAGGGCAAACCAGACATCAGCTTCCTGGACCCCTGAATGTGGAGTACCACAGGGATCTCCAATATCACCAATACTGTTCAATGCAATGATGGCACCACTATGAAAAAAAATAGGAGGCTATGAGGGGAATAATCGAACGGGGCGCCCAAGTTTTCCTGAGGACGTCCTCACAGGACATCCCCACGAAGGGGCGGGGAAACCCGTATTATTGAAACAAGAAGGGCGGCCATCTTTAGTTTCGATAATACGGTTGGGGATGCCCAGATCTCAACATTTAGGTCGACCTTAGAGATGGTCGTCCCCGATTTTTAGCGATAATGGAAACTGAGGAAGCCCATCTCAGAAATGACCAAATCCAAGCCATTTGGTCATGGGAGGAGCCAGCATTCGTAGTGAACTGGTTCCCCTCACATGCCAGGACACCAACTGGGCACCCTAGGGGGCACTGCAGTGGACTTCAGAAAAAGCTCCCAGGTGCATAGCTCCCTTACTTTGTGTGCTGAGCCCCCCCCCCCCAAACCCACCCCCAAAACCCACTCCCCAGAACTGTACACCACTACCATAGCCCTTAGGGATGAAGGGGGCACCTACATGTGGGTACAGTGGGTTTGTGGTGGGTTTTGGAGGGCTCAAATTTACCACCACAAGTGTAACAGGTAGGGGGGATGGGTCTGGATCCGCCTGCCTGAAGTGCACTGCAGTACCCACTAAAACTGCTCCAGGGACCTGCATACTGCTGTCATGGAGCTGGGTATGACATTTGAGGCTGGCATAGAGGCTAGAAAAAATATTTTCCAAAAAAAGGCATACCCTTCCGACCCAACCTAAGTGCCTAAACCCTGAAACACAACGAAACCAAAGTTTGCAACAAACACTGCATAACTCTTCCTCTCTACGATTCCACAATGTGTCTGTAACACATGAACCTTATTCGACCACAACTTCACTTTGTATTTGTTTCTCTACCGGAAATGGCAAACACCATTATGGTATTATGTAAGCCACATTGAGCCTGCAAATAGGTGGGAAAATGTGGGATACAAATGTAACAAATAATAATAATAATAAAATAATTTAAAGTTTTTTTTTCAGGGTGGGAGGGGGTTAGTGACCACTGTGGCAGTAAGGGGAGGTCATCCCCAATTCCCTCCGGTGGTCATCTGGTCAGGTCAGGCACCTTTTTGAGGTTTGGTCGTAAGAAAAAATGGACCAAGTAAAGTCGCCCAAGTGCTCATCAGGGATGCCCTTCTTTTTTCCATTATCGGTCGAGGACGCCCATGTGTTAGGCACGCCCCAGTCCCGCCTTCGCTATGCTTCCTACACGCCCCTGTGAACTTTGGTCGTCCCCGCGCCAGAAAGCAGTTGAGGACGCCCAAAATCTGCTTTTGATTATGCCAATTTGGGCAATCCTGGGAGAAGGATGGCCATCTTCCGATTTGTGTCGAAAGATGGGCAGTCCTGGGAGAAGGATGGCCATCTTCCGATTTGTGTCGAAAGATGGGCGCCCTTCTCTTTCGAAAATAAGCCTGTATGTGTTTCAATCCGTTCATATATGTAGACGATGTCACCATCTGCATACCATTCAACAACAGCATCACAGATATACTGGACAAAGTCAAAACAGGTCTGGACCTTATGGAAAAATGGGCAACAACTTTCAAACTTCAACTAAACAGAGACAAAGCCAAATTTGTGGTTCTATCTAGCCCACACAACCCCACAGATCACCAAAATTTCACAATCAGCAATCAATATCAAAATTCTTCAGAACACTTTTGAAACTAAGAAGGATAAGAGACTATTTTCCCAAACAATCATTCTGGATAATGGTACAAATGACGATACTATCACAATTAGATTACTATAACACGGTGTATGTAGAGTGTAAGGAAAGCATACTTAAAATCATTACAAACTGTCCAAAACACAGCAGCAAGACCGATCTTCAAAAAGTTGAAATATGAAAGATTTACCCCACTACTCGAAGCACTACACTGGCTGCCAATCAAAGCAAGACTGATCTTCAAAGCTAGCACCCACATTTTCAAGATACTATTTGGAATGAATCCTGTATACATGCAAGACACCATAGAACTATCACCAAGAAATGCAAGCCCAGAAACCAGAAGTTACCTACTTCTTCACCTACCCAATTGCAGAAACATAGCATACAGGACTATCTACACAGCAGGATTCAGCTACCTGGGATCCAAATGGTGGAACTCAATACCAAAAGCCATCAGAAGCATCTCCAACTATCTTCAGTTCAGAAAAGAACTGAAAACACACCTTAAAAAAAAAATTCTATAGCTAACCACGTAAGCCACAAATGGCCTCTTAAGTCACAACTGTAAAACATTACTGTAATTTCACTGTAAATTGTAAGCTACTTTGAACCAAAACTTGTTTTGGATAATAGTGAGATTCGAGAATGTATAAATAAATTTTATTCTATTTCTATTCTTCTAATGTCTCCTTTCTCCTATACTTTGTACATTACTATTACTCTGTCCTATCAGTTTTGTACTACTTAAAGTATTGTTTACCATTTTCATTTTTAATTGTAAACTGTCTAGATGGTTTCCCATTGTGTGATATATCAAATTTGAATGAAACTTGAAACCTGAGCCTTTTGTTTTTAAATATATTTTACAAATTTATCAGTATGCCTCTTTGTATGCCAATTTTACATATAGGTATTAAATACATGGCAACAACAGTTGAATTCAAGAACTACTTTAAGGGTGACTCCAGAAGATGAACTATCTGTGGAACAAAGAAGAATGTAAGCTTTTATTTATTTATTTTTTGTCTAGTATTGCAATACCTGCCATTCATTTATGTATTATTTTCTCTTTTACATCTGTATATTTTGAGACCAGTTTGTTTCCTGTGTCAATTTTGGTGATCTGCTACCCCTTTACCCCTTTGTTCTTCTTAGACTAATTGGGGCAATTTTATATCTACGACAGGAATGCTCTAACATCATGCCTAGGTGGAAGAGATGCATAGGCACATATATAATTCATGTTTTATAAAGAACACAACAGATATCTACAACCAGCAAAACCATCTCCTTTGGTGGTCATTTTGGTTCATAGAAGCATTGTAGCTATTTCTTTTATTCTTGTTTTAATAAGCAGTCTAATGGAACACAAACTGCAAGAAATGATTGGAATAACCAACACAATGAGAACACTATGATTTTAAAACATTGATCTGTTGTTTTGAAACCAACATCTAATAAGTCAGTAAATCCCATGGAATCCTGCAGCAGATAAAAACTGATCATACAAAACTGTGTTAAAAAAATCCTCAATACATTTTTTTCATTTAATAAAAGGAAGCCCATTCAGTATCCAGCTTTAAGCTAGTAGGAGCTACAGTATTTTTTTGTGGGGAAGGGGAAGAGAGAGTTGCAAGGGGCCGCAGAGAAATCTTCAGAGTGAGGGGGTTGGGAGTCCAGGGGCTACCAGGGACATTTGGAGTGGGTTATGGGTGTGTGTGTGTGTGGGGGGGGGGGGGGGTTGTTAGGAGGTTGGATCAGGAAGGTAGTGGAGATTGGGGGTTCTGAGCACTTCCGGGACACCATGGCATTTTTTTGGGCGGGGTAAGGAATGGGAGTTGGGAAGTCCAGCTTTTCTTTCCCTTCCTGTCAGTCATGAGCCAATCCATGTATATGCACATATAGGAAAAGAAACTACTCACCATGCAGCAGATGGCCGCTGTGTAGATGGTCGCAGGAGCACCTAGCTCCGAGGACCCACAGCAGACCCAGTCCGAAACCGACCACAAATCGTCCCGCTTTCGTGGAAGACAAAAGCGAGAGAGACCGCGGAGCTGAAGCCGGTCGTAACCGGCCATAAATTGTCCCGCTTTCGTGGAAGACGAAAACGAGAGAGACCGCGGAGCTGAATCGGGACCACGCTGCAATTCGGCCCCAACCTCAGCATTAGCCCGTTCGCATTGGCCTCCAACCCCATCGGCCCGTTGCATCGACCACCCATCGGAGGCAGGCAGCCACCATCTTGCAGCCATCAACCTGCAATGCGGACTATGGCGCTCCCTTCTCGACTAGCTGCTCGACAGCTGGCTCGTTCCCGGTACTGCCACCCAGACCAGCCAGAACGATCACGGAAGGTGAGCCTGGTGAGAATACAGCGAAACCACGCTGCATCTCGGCCCGACCGAGGCACACTGCACGTGGATAACCCGTAGCGGTGAACGGCCCGCAACCGACAGCCCACGCTTACGAGCATGCATCGGGCACCTGAACTGACAGTCCCACCTGAACAAGGGACCGCCACAGTAGCTGAGCGAGTGGAGATATCTGCACGAAAAGAAAGCAGGGCAGCTGTCTCATCACCACGTGGCTGATGCTGCAGACCGGCAGTCCTCCCAAACAAAGTGCTGCTGCTGCAACTGGCGGGTGGAACGGCTCGCATAGAAAGAAAGTGACTGACCGGCAACAGCGAGTCCAGGCCTCGCGGTCTTCAGAGATCTATCTTATGCCCCGACTGCTAAACAAGCGGTGCTGCGAAAACGGCGCAGAAGACAACCCTCGTGGGAGCAAACAGCAGCAGAAAGGTCAAGCCCGCTCCCCCACACGAGCGACCGGACCGAGATCCCGCCGTATTGAGGAATTTACCCAATCTACAAACGAGAGCTGAACGACCTAGGCCCTTCACGGACTAGCTCCTGACGAGAGTCAGGGAGACCCTGAGGGATGAAAGCTAGTGGTTTGCTAATTTGATGTTATATCCTGAGCTTCTGCTCTGTAGTATGACGATAGAATCCCTTTCTCTCTTTTAATGCTTTAAAAATCTCTTCTAAACGCTTTGATTGCTTTATATGCTTTGCAGAATGCTGAAAGACCTCCTCTAAATGCTAAATTGCTTTATATGCTCTAAATACTTACTTGCATGGCAGCATGTTTTACATGCTTTATAGAATGCTGAAAGACTTCCTCTAAATGCTAAATTGCAGTATAAGCTTTAAATACTTTTATATGCATGGCAGCATGGTAGAAGACTTACTTTAAATGCTTAAATGCTGCATGTGCTTTATATATATATTTGAATTTTACAATGAATGAGAACTGCACTACAGACTGTAAACGCAGACACCATAACACACGAGTAGATGTAAAAATGTTAGCTAATCACAAATGATTTTACACAGATTGTATTGTGAACTATAAGCACACACATTGTACTACACAAGTAATGCGAAAAAAAATTTTTATTCAATCACTAATGGTTTATACGGATGAACACTAACTCACACTCCTACTGAACTACACAAGCTATTTCCAACATGCAAACTAACAAAATACTCCTAATCATCTGTTGCATCTACTTAATTCAGCACACGCTCACAACCCCTCTCACGGACAATAACATACCCGCAACACACAAAACATGCAAACAACCCATATACATTACACCCCCCCCCCCCCCCCCAAAGATCAAAAAAATGGAACGGAAAACCTTCCAATCACGGACACAACCAACTGAAAGGAAAGAATGGACATGACATAAACTCAAATACCAAGAGAACAGACAATTAATAGAAATCATCACAGACTCGAATCCAGCTGAGCCTCACCAGCTAATACAAATAGGCTATATAAATGCCAGATCTGCAGTCAACAAAACCACAACAATAACCGACTGGATCACAACTGACAAACTTGATTTCCTACTCATGAGTGAAACCTGGATCCATGACCCTAAAGACCCCATAATCCTAGAGCTATGCCCTCCAGGATACAAAATTTCCCATTGGACAAGGAACAGAAAAAGGGGAGGAGGCATAGCCATAATCTACAACTCCCAATTCACCATCACAACAATAGTGGAATCCATACTTCCTCAACTGGAAATAGTCTCAGTTAGAATCAACCACCCAACTCTACACGACCACCTTAACCTTATCCTGTTTTATAGGCCACCAAACAACTGGCAAGACTCCCAATCGCAATTTATGGATTTCATATCGAATACATGTGTTTCCGCCCAGAACCTTCTTATAGTAGGTGATATCAACCTTCACCTTGAAGATACCAACCTAAATAACGTATGCGAATGCAGGGACTTCCTCCAACTATGGGAGATCCACTGGCCAAACATGCAACCTACCCATAATAAAGGACACACACTAGATATCATTATATACAAATTCTCATCAGAACCAAACCTTGCACTAATAGATACTAAATGGACACCATGGTCAGATCACTATATAGCAAACTTCTCCCTTCAATGGCGAACAAAAAATTCACAACATAAACAGGAACGACAAACATATACCACAAGAGGCAAAATAGATCCGCTAACATTTTGGCAACAATTCTATAATGACGAATGGACAACCCCAACAGACTCATACCAATTTTTTCTTAAATGGGATAACAGATGCAAAATTGTCCTAGACAATATAGCCCCACTTCAAACTAGAAACTTACACAGAAAAAATTCAATACCATGGTTCAAGAAGAACTAAAAGAACTAAAGACACAAGTCAGAAGATTAGACAGCTCATGGAATAAGAAACAAGACACCTCCATATTCAACAACTGGAAACAACTACAAAGAAAATACAAATATACCATTAGACAAACTAAAAGAAAATATTATAAAACTAAAATTGGACCAAACTACAAAGATACACATAAACTCTTCCTACTCGTAAACAAATTACTAAATACCACACCGGTTACGATTAACAACACAGACACTCCATCAGCAACTAAACTTGCAAACTACTTCAAAGAGAAAATCATAAAGCTATGACTCATGATTCCTATCAACACAACAGATTATGTCGACCTCCTGGAATGCCTAGACCCAATACCCAGGGAATTTCCGGCAGACCGATCATGGACCAATTTTGATATACTCTCGATCAACAATATCTCCCAAGCGCTTGGGAGATACGCTAAGTCGCAATGCAAACTAGATACCTGCCCTATCACCCTTATAAAATTGGCTCCCCAGCAATTTTAAAACAGACCTCACGGAGCACCTAAACTACATGCTACAAAACGGATTCTTCCCTAAGGATAAAGGAAACATTCTACTCACTCCTCTACCTAAAGATGCAAAGAAAAGCACAAATGACCTAACCAACTATCGACCAGTGGCGTCTATCCCACTGATAACCAAAATCATGGAAGGCGTAGTGACGAAACAACTCACGGACTACCTAAATAAATACTCAATTCTGCACGAATCACAATCAGGATTCCGCTTGAACCACAGCACTGAAACAGTACTAGTGTCTTTAATGAATTCTTTCAAACAAACAATTGCAACTGGTAATAACATACTCCTACTACAATTCGACATGTCCAGTGCCTTCGACATGGTCAACCATGGAATATTACTAAATATTCTTGAATACTTTGGAATTGGAGGTAACATTCTCAACTGGTTCAGAGGATTCTTAACCACAAGATCATACCAAGTAATAGTGAACGAAGATATCTGAACCCCATGGACACCGGAATGTGGAGTCCCCCAAGGATCCCCCCATCACCAACCCTCTTCAACCTAATGATGATACCTTTGGCCTCAACCCCTACATATATGCAGATGATGTCACGATTTACATCCCGTTCAAACATGATTTAAATGAAATCACCAATGAGATTAATCAAAGCCTCCAAATCATGCACTCCTGGGCTGATGCATTCCAATTAAAGCTAAATGCAGAAAAAACACAATGCCTTATACTCACCTCACAACATAACACAAGTAACTTCACCACCATATCCACACCAAACCTATCTCTTCCAGTCTCAAACAATCTGAAAATTCTGGGAGTGACCATAGCCCGAAATCTCACACTCGACACCCACGTGAAGAACATAATGAAGAAGATGTTCCACTCCATGTGGAAAATCAAAAGAGTAAAACCTTTCTTTCCAAGATCCATCTTCTGTACCCTGGTACAGTCAATGGTGCTAAGCCACCTGGACTATTGCAACGCACTATACGCTGGCTGCAAAGAACAGACTATCAAGAAACTTCAAACAGCCCAGAACACCGCAGCCAGACAAATATTTGTCAAAACAAAATATGAAAGTGCGAAACCTCTACGAAAAAATCTTCATTGGCTCCCACTCAAAGAACGTATCGCGTTCAAGATCTGCACGATGGTTCATAAAATCAACCATGGATAAGCCCCGAGCTATATACTAAACCTCGTAGACCTGCTATCACACGCGACCAGCTTCTCCTACATGAGTACACAGATATGGAATGCATTACCAACTAACTTGAAAACGATTAACGACATAACTACCTTTCGTAAATCTTTGAAAACCTATTTCTTCAACAAGGCATACAACGGGAACCCATAGCGAATTACAACACCTCACCACTTCACCCTATTCCGACATTTATCTTTCTATAACTTTGCATAGACCTTTTTTCTTCATCCAGAATCTTTTTTGTAACACCAATTGTATCTATCTCCTGGAATGGCGATGCCATAACAGTGCTTGTAAGCCACATTGAGCCTGCAAATAGGTGGGAAAATGTGGGGTACAAATGCAATAAATAAATAAATATTACAGTGACAGTATGTGCTTTTTCTGACAATACACACTTATTAAATGTAATGGTAATCTGCTTGATATTAGTTTGTGTATCAGCATTCTAGTGCATGGCTTTCTGTGTCCAGGTAAGTGTTGGGAATTTTATGCTGCTTACATTAACAAAATAAGCACTTTCTTAGTGACACTCCAGACCTGTCAAGACGTTGGTCAGGATGCTTGGATTATGCATGCCTACCAGCAGCAGAAGACTGAGAACACTGACTCTGAAACTTATATGAACACTGTGCAGACCACAACCAGCCAGTATTTCTCAAGTCTCCCAGCAGATGGTGGGCATGCAGTCTGAGATGGTCTTGTAGGCCTTGGGAAATGAGAAGGGGGAAAGAACATATTCTTCTCTTTTCCTTACCCCCTGCTTTTCGTGTCTAAAAAAATCCTGGTTAGAGTCCTTTGACTCTGTCTATCTTTACTTAGGGATTCTGGTCTGTGTGGGCCTCTCTTCCCCCAGGGGGTTGAACCCAGAAGGCTGGGTCCTCCCCCCCCCCCCCCCCCCACACACACAAATGACCTTCCGTGTAAGGAGAATTGTGAGTGTGCCTCAGCTCCAGGGCTGCTGGATGCCTTGTGTGCCCCTGTTTCCTTACCAGCTACTGGGCCTAAAAAACAAAACAGGCATCAACTTTGGACGGCAGCTTGAACAACCTGTACCTGGGCCTGGACAGCAGTTGTGAGTGGTGAGTTGATTTCAGGTTCCCTCTCCGTTGTTGTTATTTGGTGCTGGTTCTTTATGGTTCCCCTGCACTCTCCACAGTGCTCAGGACCAATCTTGGGATGAGTACAGAGAAGTCGTGCCGCTGTCACACATGTGGGAAGCAGGGGGTGGAGGCACCCAACACTCAATGTTGGCTCTTCGGGGAGCCGAAGTTGGCAGTGGTGGCTGCGTTGGATGCTCTGCTGGGGGAGAGTAAGGAGGTTTTAGCTACCATGAGGGAGAGTGTATAGGTGGACCCTTCAGTCATCCCATCTTTGGTGGGAACTGCTGCCATTTTGGATTTAGCCCACCTTTCGGAGCTGCCTCCTCGTTTGGTTCCAGAGGGTTCCATTCTGGGTCCTGTGGTTGCTTGGGATAGGAATCTGCTTAGGGGGTGGGGAGTTGGTTTTCCCCCATTTTGTCTCTCTATAGGGCCTGGCAGTCTGGAGGAGCCCTGGGTAGGAGGCGCTCCTGTGGAGGAGCAGGCTCTGGGTCCAGCCAAATGTGGAAGGATGGACTGTGCTGAAGACTTAGCTGTTTTGGAGCAGGATTGGTATGAAGAGGATTTTTCTGATCTTGAAGAGGACCTGGTAGCAGAGGGGGGAACCTTTGCCCTGGAGAAAAACCTATGGCTGTTCTCATTTTCCACAGAGATGAGTTGTCAGAATTGATAGCTCAGGTTATAGCAGTGCTGAACTTTGAGGATGAGGTAACTGTGGAGGGCATGGCTAAGAAACTGGGCCCACTGGTGAAAGGCATAAGAAGGCAACCAAAGTCCTTTCCAATGAATCAGGATCTGTGGGACATGATTCATGCAGAATGGAAGTCCCCAGTGAAACTGTAGGATGGCAAGAGCAATTGGGAAGCCGTATCCTATTCTGTTAGAGAACAAGGATCCTTCTGTCCACCTACACGGTAATAGCAGCAGTCATGAAGAAGACTACCATTCTGATGGATGGTGGCATGGCCCTTAAGGATCACAAGGATAGGAGGATGGAGACCGGCTAAAGTGGAGCTTTTACATGTCAGCATTAGCACTGCAGGCTTCCATGTGTATGTGTGTGGGGGGGCTGGTTGTTAGAAAGGCTTTTGGATGCCTCTCCATCTGACCATAGGGCTTTTACTAAGGAAGTGGTTAAAATAGAGATGGGTTTCTCCTTCTTGGCTGATGCCTTGTATGATCTCCTGAGGCCTCTGCAAAGAATATGACTTTCTCCGTGGTGGCCCGCAGAGCCTTGTGGCTTAGGGGCCAGGCACCAGATGTAGCTTCTAAGTTTATTCTTTGTACATGTTCTTTTTGGTGTGGATTTGAATAAGTTGGTGCATGCGTAGGGGACTCTAAGGTTCCATTGTTACTGGAAGACCAACCCGGGATAGCAGCTAGAGGCTGTTCTGCTTGTGGTAGTTTTCAGATGCTAGGCAGTATCGTCCTGGTAGGTTTAGTAGAATACAGAGGAGTCATTTATTTGAGAGGACCCAGACCTCTCAGGGAGGCTGGGCAGAGAGCTTTGTGCAAGTGCCCCCAGCCAGGTCAGAAATTTCCAATGAAGGTGAAGGGTTCCAACCTCTGGTAGCAGTAGGTGCCAGGTAAAGGTACTTCACCAGAGGTTGATCCACATTGCTTCAGTCCAGAAGGCTCAACATTATTTGCAATGGGTATTAACTGGAGTTCGAGCAGTCCTTGCCAGACCTGTTTGTGGAGTCTCCCTGTCATTCCTAGTGGAAAGCGAGAGCAATCAGGGACACACTGCAAAGGTTGATAACTTTGTAAGCCATTGTGCTGGTGCCTCCGGAAGAACAGGACAAAGACAGTTATTCCAACTACTTTGTTGTTCTCAAAAAGGAGGGCACTTTTTCTCTGATTTTGGATCCTCAAGCAAGTGAACAGAGCCCTCAAAGTGCCTAGCTTTCATATGGAAATGCTGCAGTTGGTCATTGTTGTGGTCCAGAGAGGGAAATTTCTCATGTCCCTCGACCTTAGGGAAGTGAATCTGCACATCTTCTTTCCTCCTCGAAACTAACTACCTGTTCCTCTGATCCTATTCCCACCCATATACTTAAGTACATATAAGTACATAAGTAATGCCACACTGGGAAAAGACCAAGGGTCCATCGAGCCCAGCGTCCTGTCCACGGCAGCTGCCAATCCAGGCCAAGGGCACCTGGCAAGCTTCCCAAACGTACAAACATTCTATACATGTTATTCCCGAAATTGTGGATTTTTCCCAAGTCCATTTAGTAGCGGTTTATGGACTTGTCCTTTAGGAAACAGTCTAACCCCTTTTTAAACTCTGTCAAGCTAACCGCCTTCACCATGTTCTCCGGCAACAAATTCCAGAGTTTAATTACGCATTGGGTGAAGAAAGATTTTCTCCGATTTGTTTTAAATTTACTACACTGTAGTTTCATCGCATGCCCCCTAGTCCTAGTATTTTTGGAAAGTGTGAACAGACCATTCACATCCACCTGTTCCACTCCACTCATTATTTTATATACCTCTATCATGTCTCCCCTCAGCCGTCTCTTCTCCAAGCTGAAAAGCCCTAGCTTCCTTAGTCTTTCTTCATAGGGAAGTCGTCCCATCCCCACTATCATTTTAGTCGCTCTTCGCTGCACCTTTTCCAATTCCACTATATCTTTCTTGAGATGCGGTGACCAGAGTTGAACACACTACTCAAGGTGCGGTCGCACCATGGAGCAATATAACGGCATTATAACATCCTCACACCTGTTTTCCATACCTTTCCTAATAATACCCAACATTCTATTCACTTTCCGAGCCGCAGAAGGTTTCAGTGTATTTTCGACGACGACACCCAGATCCCTTTCTTGGTCCGAAACTCCTAACGTGGAACCTTGCATGACATAGCTATAATTCGGGTTCTTTTTTCCTACATGCATCACTTTGCACTTGCTCACATTAAACGTCATCTGCCATTTAGCTGCCCAGTCTCCCAGTCTCGTAAGGTCCTTCTGTAATTTTTCACAATCCTGTCATGAGTTAACGACTTTGTATAACTTTGTGTCATCAGCAAATTTAATTACCTCACTAGTTACTCCCATCTCTAAATCATTTATAAATATATTAAAAAGCAGTGGTCCTAGCACAGACCCCTGAGGAACCCCACTAACTACCCTTCTCCATTGTGAATACTGCCCATTTAACCCCACTCTCTGTTTCCTATCCTTCAACCAGTTTTTAATCCACAATAGGACTTTTCCTCCTATCCCATGACCCTCCAATTTCCTCTGTAGCCTTTCATGAGGTACCTTGTCAAACGCCTTTTGAAAATCCACTCTCTCCTACTGTCATCCCTTTTATCTGTCATATCCTCAATCTTTCACTTTCCACTGCGACTGTTCCTGATGCCTTCAAACATGCCGTAGTCACACCACTCCTTAAAAAACCTTCATTGGACCCTACCTGTCCTTCTAACTATCGCCCCATCTCCCTCCTCCCTTTCCTATCCAAGATACTTGAATGTGCTGTTCACCGCCGTTGCCTTGACTTTCTTTCATCTCAAGCTATTCTTGATCCACTTCAATCTGGCTTTCGCCCCCTTCATTCAACTGAAACAAGTGCTTGCTTAAGTCTCCAATGATCTGTTCCTGACCAGATCCAAAGGTCTCTATTCTATCCTCATCCTTCTCGATCTATCTGCTGCTTTTGACACTGTTGATCACAGCCTACTCCTTGATACGCTGTCCTCACTTGGATTTCAGGGCTCTGTTCTTTCCTGGTTTTCTTCTTATCTTTCCCAGCATACCTTTAGTGTATACTCTAGTGGATCCTCCTCTATTTCTATCTCACTGTCAGTTGGTGTACCTCAGGGATCTGTCCTGGGACCTCTTCTTTTCTCCATCTATACTTCTTCCCTTGGTACTCTGATGTCATCCCATGGTTTTCAGTATCATCTTTACTCTGATGACTCCCAGATCTACCTCTCCACACCAGAAATCTCAGCCGAAATCCAGGCCAAAGTGTATCAGCCTGCCTTTCTGACATTGCTGCCTGGATGTCTCAGCGCCATCTGAAACTAAACATGACCAAGACTGAGCTTCTTATCTTTCCCCCTAAACCAACCTCTCCTCTTCCCCCATTCTCTATTTCTTTGGATAATACTCTCATCCTTCCTGTCTCATCAGCTCGTAACCTTGGGATTATCTTCGACTCCTCCCTCTCCTTCTCTGCACATATTCAGCAGGCTGCTAAAACCTGTCATTTCTTTCTCTATAATATCACCAAAATTCTCCCTTTCCTTTCTGAGCACACTACCAGAACCCTCATCCACACTGTTATCACCTCTCACTTAGACTATTGCAACTTGCTTCTCACAGGTCTCCCTCTTAGCCATCTCTCTCTTCTTCAATCTGTTCAAAATTCTGCTGCACGACTCATATTCCATCAGTGTCATTATGCTCATATTAGCCCTCTCCTCAAGTCACTTCACTGGCTCCCTATCCGTTTCCGTATACAGCTCAAACTCCTATTATTGACTTATAAGTGCATTCACTCTGCAGTTCCTCAGTACCTCTCCACTCTCATCTCTCCCTACACTCCTCCCCGGGAACTCTGTTCACTGGGTAAATCTCTCTTATCTGCACCCTTCTCCTCCACCGCTAACTCCAGACTCCGTTCCTTTTATCTTGCTGCACCATATGCCTGGAATAGACTTCCTGAGCCGGTACGTCAAGCTCCATCTCTGGCCATCTTCAAATCTAAGCTAAAAGCCCACCTTTTTGATGCTGCTTTTAACTCCTAACCCTTATTCACTTGTTCGGAACCCTTATTTTATCATCCTCACTTTAATATTCCCTTCTCTTGTTTGTCCTGTTGTCTTTCCTAATTAGATTGTAAGCTCTGTCGAGCAGGGACTGTCTCTTCATGTTCAAGTGTACAGCGCTGCGTACGTCTAGTAGCGCTATAGAAATGATAAGTAGTAGTAATAATGCATTCCTATTTACAGGGTTCCTCAAAGGTTTCTGCATTTTGGGTTGGCACTTTCAATTCTGCATGCTGACCTTTGGCCTTGTGATTGCTTCTCAGACTTTTTCCAAGGTGATGGTAGTAGTAGTGGTGGTCCTGCACAAGGAAGGAGTCCTGGTACATCTCTGTCAGGACCGTTGACTGATCAGAACTAAGTCCTTCCAGGAGAGTGAGCAGCACTTAGGTGATCCAGTTTCTTCAACAGTTGGGCTGGATATCAATCTTGCCAAGAATCATCTTTTTCTCTCTCAGTTTCTGGAGTATCAAGTTCAATACTCAGTCCACGTGCTTCTGCTCTCGGAGAGGATTCTGAAACTATCATCGGGTTCACACAAAAGGGATAAAAAAATGAAACTGTGGAAAAAAACCCTCCTGACACAGAGAAAAATGTTTCAAAAAACCCCCTCTCTGTGAATATAAAAGTCCATTCCTCAAAATTGTTGCTCTATACCAAAGCAGTCTTTTTTATTAAAAAAAACTCTGTGGTTTCACTGGTGGGTATCACAATTTCTTTTGACAAAAGTACAGATAGTGATGATCTTTGAGAGGACCTTGGAGGTCTTAAAGGCGTATGAAGGGCTAACTTATTCTTTAAGTACTCTGGTCTATTTTGTCTGAGGACCTTGAAAATCAAACATAGATTTTTAAATTTAGCCCTGTAAGGTACTGGTAGCCAGTGTAGCTTTTGCAGGAAGGGTGTGATGTGGTCACGTCACTTGTAGCCTTCTATCAGTCATGCTGCAGCATTCTGTGTCAGGTCTCAAAGCAAACAACTAGGTTTGCGAGCCCTTGGGCCGCTGCCAAGGAGCAGCAGTGGCAGGCAAAACCACCCCAACCAGCACTGGACAAACACACACACAAAGCAGGGACTGCAGACAGGGATAAGCAAAGGAAAATGGCAAGACACCCAAACACAACTCATGGATTTCATCTCGAATACCTGTGTATCAGCCTCAAACATCCTCATACTATGTGACATCAACTTACACCTTGAAGATGACACCCTACCAAGCACACGAGAATTCAAAGAATTCCTACAACTCTGGGATCTGCAAAAACCCAACTTACAACCAACCCACGAAAAAGGACACACACTAGATATCATAACAAATAGACTCGAACCGGACTCAACTATCACACTCACCAACACAAGATGGACACCCACATTATGGTCAGACCACCATAAAGCAAACGTCACTCTTTACTGGCGAAAAACACAACTAAACACAATCAATAAACATGAACGAACAACCTACACAACGAGAGGAAAAATAGACCCCACAACATTCTGGCAACAAATCTACCAGAGCGAATGGACTACAAACGCTAACACCATCCAATTCCTCCAAGAATGGGACGATATAAGCACAACAACATTAGACAAAATTGCCCCAGCCCAAACCAGAACATCACACAGGAAAAATGCAAATCCATGGTTCACCGAAGAACTAAAAAAACTGAAAACACAAGTCAGGAGACTTGAACGAGCCTGGAATAAAAAGAGAGACGAACAAACACTAAATGACTGGAAACAACTTCGAAGAAAATACAAATACACCATCAAACAGACAAAAATACTACATTATAAAACATTAATAGGACCAAACTACAAAGACACACATAAACTCTTCAACCTCGTGAACAAACTGTTAGACACCACACCTGTTACAACCAATGGCAAAGATATACCAAGTGTCGACAACCTTGCAAAATACTTCAAGGAGAAAATTGTACTATTACGACACACAATACCCGCCAGCCCTACAGAATACACCACTCTCTTAGACTGTCTAGATCCAGAAGAAGGAACACACCCAGCAGACAGAACCTGGACCGACTTTGAACTATTATCAGAAGACCTCATCTCCAAAACTCTCAAAAAATATGCCAAATCCAACTGCAAACTAGACATATGTCCAAATAGCCTCATGAAATCTGCTCCCCAACAATTCATAATAAACCTAACAAACCACATAAACTACATGCTACAAAATGGACTCTTCCCAAAAGAAAAAGGAAAAATCTTACTCACACCAATTCCCAAAGACACAAAGAAAAACACGAGCGAAATAACCAACTACAGGCCAATAGCATCCATACCACTAATAACCAAGATAACCGAAGGTGTGGTAACTAAACAACTCACAAGCTATCTAGACAAACATTCAATACTGCATGATGCCCAATCAGGATTCCGTTCGAATCACAGCACAGAAACAGTATTAGTCACCCTTAAATTCAAACAAATAATTGCAACTGGCAACAATATACTCCTCCTACAATTTGACATGTCAAGCGCCTTCGACATGGTTGACCATGGAATCCTACTACACATACTTGAATATTTTGGCATCGGAGGAAATGTCCTGAATTGGTTCAAGGGGTTCCTAACCCTGCGCTCGTATCAAGTCACCTCAAATTCAACCAAGTCCAAGGCATGGATACCTGAATGTGGAGTCCCACAAGGATCACCTCTATCGCCAACCATATTCAACCTAATGATGATCCCTCTAGCAAAACTCCTATCAAACCACAACCTAAACCCATACATATACGCCGACGATGTGACAATATACATCCCATTCAAACAAGACACCAAAGAAATCTCCAACGAAATCAATCAAAGTCTACATATCATGAACACATGGGCAGATGCATTCCGCCTGAAACTAAACGCAGAAAAGACCCAATGCCTGATACTCACCTCCCAATACAACACAACCGAATTCAACGTGATAAACACACCAAACCTAAAACTTCCAATCTCAGAAACGCTAAAAATCCTCGGTGTGACTATCGACCGCCACCTAACACTCGAAACTCACGCAAACAACATAACCAAGAAGATGTTCTTCAGCATGTGGAAATTGAAAAGGATAAGACCATTCTTCCCAAGATTCGTCTTCCGCAGCCTAGTGCAATCCCTCGTCCTCAGCCACTTGGACTACTGCAACTCATTATACGCAGGCTGCAAAGAGCAAATACTGAAGAAACTTCAAACAGCCCAGAACACAGCAGCCAGGCTCATCCTCGGAAAACCTAAATATGAAAGGGCAAAACCACTGCGCGAGAGACTACATTGGCTTCCACTCAAGGACCGCGTTACTTTTAAAATTTGCACATTAGTCCATAAGATCATTTACGGTGAAGCCCCAGCGTACATGTCTGATTTAATAGACCTACCACCCAGAAACGCCAAAAGATCATCCCGAACTCACCTCAACCTTCATTACCCAACTTGCAAGGGGTTGAAGTACAAGACGATACATGCGTCAACCTTTTCCTACATTAGCACGAAGTCTTGGAATACACTACCGCGCAACCTAAGAACGATTAACGAACAAGCCTCCTTCCGTAAACTACTGAAGACTCACCTGTTTGAACAAACTTACGGAAAGAGCCAAAACACATAGAAACCAAACTCACTGTTCACCAACTCAATACATATCCACTTCTGATCCCTCATCCCTTTATCCAGTCAATCATTCACTTACTCACGGAACTATGTACATTATATGCCAAGGTTTCTAACAATGCCCTTTTTTTCCCATTGTCTCCTTCTAATGTTTCTATGTTGATGTCCCATTGTTATATTCCCATTGATATTCGAATGTCTCGCACAATTCTGTTCAATGTAATCCATAACCTAGTCGTAACAAATGTATTTCTATTATTCATGTCTTATTGTAAGCCACACTGAGCCCGCAAATAGGTGGGAAAATGTGGGATACAAATACAATAAATAAATAAATAAATAAATAAAGCAGGAACACACTGGACAAGAACACTTGGACTGGAACACAGGACTGGAGCAAGGCTTCACCTGCACTTGACCACCCTTCCCCAGGAGTTGAGCCCCTGGGTGCAGGCGGCCGGCAGGACTTACCGGACTGGGCAGGAACTGGATACCAGCAGGAAACACACAACAGAATCAAGACTACCAGCTGCCAGGCAGCACTAAGACAGGAACACAGACAGGAAGGAGTCAGGACTAAAAGCTGCCAAGCAGCCACTAATAAAGAACACAGACACAAGACAAGGAATTGCAGACCAGAAACAAGACTAGGAACTAAACAATAAAACCAAAGCTAACTGCACACAAAAAAACAAGAACCAGGCAAGAACTCAGAATAAAACTGGACTAGGCAGAAGAGCACAGAGCACACCCACATACCAGGGACCTTAGACGATGCAAAGGCAAACACAGAAGTTTCTAAGTGATTAATAAAGCCCATCAGCTGCTAAAGCTCAGCTGCAGCAATCACAAGGCAACTACGGGTGTTGTTCAGGTACAAACAAGGAAAGCAATTCTGGCAGCCCGGAAGAGCTGGACTGAACTGGGCTGAAGTCTGGAACGGGTGACAGTAAATAGACAGTCCATTGCAGCCACCAAGTCTGGCCACCAGAGCACGAGGTGAGCAGAGACAAAGAAACTGTCACAAACGTGACATTCTGAATTAGTTGGAGTTGATAAAACTTTTTGGTTTGGCCAGTGTACAGGGCATTACAGTAGTCTAGTCATGATGATATCATGGCATGGACCACTGTGGTCAGACTCGTCTTTTCAATATACGGAGAGAGGTTTCATAGTTCCCGTAGGTGATAGAGACAGTTTTTGAAGGTTATTTGGATTTGTGGGATCAGAGTGAGTGATGAGTCTAGCAGTATTCCAAGATTCCTGACCTGTGATTTTAAGGGGAGTTCATACTTCCCTAAAGGTATTTTGAAGACTGGTATTTGTCCACTTGTGTTGGTACCCAAAGAATCTCTCTTTTATTTGGGTTCGGTCAAAGTTTGTTGTTGTTTGCTCATGTCCTGAGTTGTGGTTAGGCAGGCAGTGAGTTTACTCAGCTGTGGGTAGATCTGGTTCAGTGAGTATGAGTAGTTGCACATCATCAGCATGGATGTAGAATTTTGTGTCCATTGAACAAAGCAACTCAGCCAAAGGCTTGAGGTAGATATTAAAAAAAATGGGAGACAGTATGGAACCCTGTGGCACTCCAAAGTCCAGTGCCAAATATGATGATATGCTGTTGCTGAACAGAACTGATTGTTGTCTATCTGACAGATAGGATTTGAACCAAGTAAATACTGTGCCACTGATACCTGTTTCTTCCAGTCTTGTAAGCATGATATGATCCACATTGTTGAAGTCTGCCGAGAAATCAAGCAACACTAGTATCGAGGTACATCCCCTGTCACGATTTCTGTGCAGATCATCAAGAAGGGACATATGAACTGTCTCTGTTCCATACCTACAGTGGTGGAAATAAGTATTTGATCCCTTGCTGATTTTGTAAGTTTGCCCACTGACAAAGACATGAGCAGCCCATAATTGAAGGGTAGGTTATTGGTAACAGTGAGAGATAGCACATCACAAATTAAATCCGGAAAATCACATTGTGGAAAGTATATGAATTTATTTGCATTCTGCAGAGGGAAATAAGTATTTGATCCCCCACCAACCAGTAAGAGATCTGGCCCCTACAGACCAGGTAGATGCTCCAAATCAACTCGTTACCTGCATGACAGACAGCTGTCGGCAATGGTCACCTGTATGAAAGACACCTGTCCACAGACTCAGTGAATCAGTCAGACTCTAACCTCTACAAAATGGCCAAGAGCAAGGAGCTGTCTAAGGATGTCAGGGACAAGATCATACACCTGCACAAGGCTGGAATGGGCTACAAAACCATCAGTAAGACGCTGGGCGAGAAGGAGACAACTGTTGGTGCCATAGTAAGAAAATGGAAGAAGTACAAAATGACTGTCAATCGACAAAGATCTGGGGCTCCACGCAAAATCTCACCTCGTGGGGTATCCTTGATCATGAGGAAGGTTAGAAATCAGCCTACAACTACAAGGGGGGAACTTGTCAATGATCTCAAGGCAGCTGGGACCACTGTCACCACGAAAACCATTGGTAACACATTACGACATAACGGATTGCAATCCTGCAGTGCCCGCAAGGTCCCCCTGCTCCGGAAGGCACATGTGACGGCCCGTCTGAAGTTTGCCAGTGAACACCTGGATGATGCCGAGAGTGATTGGGAGAAGGTGCTGTGGTCAGATGAGACAAAAATTGAGCTCTTTGGCATGAACTCAACTCGCCGTGTTTGGAGGAAGAGAAATGCTGCCTATGACCCAAAGAACACCGTCCCCACTGTCAAGCATGGAGGTGGAAATGTTATGTTTTGGGGGTGTTTCTCTGCTAAGGGCACAGGACTACTTCACCGCATCAATGGGAGAATGGATGGGGCCATGTACCGTACAATTCTGAGTGACAACCTCCTTCCCTCCGCCAGGGCCTTAAAAATGGGTCGTGGCTGGGTCTTCCAGCACGACAATGACCCAAAACATACAGCCAAGGCAACAAAGGAGTGGCTCAGGAAGAAGCACATTAGGGTCATGGAGTGGCCTAGCCAGTCACCAGACCTTAATCCCATTGAAAACTTATGGAGGGAGCTGAAGCTGCGAGTTGCCAAGCGACAGCCCAGAACTCTTAATGATTTAGAGATGATCTGCAAAGAGGAGTGGACCAAAATTCCTCCTGACATGTGTGCAAACCTCATCATCAACTACAGAAGACGTCTGACCGCTGTGCTTGCCAACAAGGGTTTTGCCACCAAGTATTAGGTCTTGTTTGCCAGAGGGATTAAATACTTATTTCCCTCTGCAGAATGCAAATAAATTCATATACTTTCCACAATGTGATTTTCCGGATTTAATTTGTGATGTGCTATCTCTCACTGTTACCAATAACCTACCCTTCAATTATGGGCTGCTCATGTCTTTGTCAGTGGGCAAACTTACAAAATCAGCAAGGGATCAAATACTTATTTCCACCACTGTAGGTCTGAAGCCAGATTGACGTGGATGTAGCTAATTACTTTCAATTAGCCGGTCGTTGAGTTGACTGCAGACTGTCCGATCTATAAGTTTTGCCAGGAAAGGAATCTAGTTGGTAGTTTTCGAGCTTGTCCTGGTCCAGTGAGCTCTTTTTCAGTAGGGGGCGCACCACAGCTCTTTTTATTGTTGGCAGCTGCCCTTCCATAAGAGAGGAGTTAACAATTTTAGTGGCCCCTTCAGTGAGGCTTGTGCTCGCTCGTTTTAAAATATTTGCTGGGCAGGGATCAAGAGGGCAGGTTGTAGACCGTAGACCTTTCAGGATATTTTCAAGAGCTTCCTCTGTGACCTGGTTGATTGAATCCCAGATGGCTGTGCATGGCGGAGAAGAGGGTGTGTTCTCTCCATTAACTGGTAGGAGCTTTGATGGGACTGTCTGTAGCTCCTGATGGAGGCCTTGAATTGTGTTGACAAAATAAGTGGCAAAATCATTGCTGGTTAGTTGTGACTGAGAAGTCTGATTCTGTTGTGGGGTTTGCAGTAGGTTGTTTAAATAGATACTTGGTTGAATTTGCAGTTTGTTCAATGTTTTGAGAAAAATATTGTTTTTTGGTTGTTACATTTCTTATAGTTGAGCCTATCTTCATCTAGATGAGATTTTCTCCATTTTCTTTCAAGTTGACATCCTTGATGCTTAAGGATCCGCAGTTCTGGGGAGAACCACGGAGAACGTTTGTTTGTGGAGCATAGGACCATCTTTAGAAGGCCATTATTTCTAATGCCATTGCTAAGCATGTATTCCATATATCAACCTGTTCTGACATTGTCATAATCTTTTCATCCATATGGGGGTAGGACAAGGCTTCTAGGATGTTTTCAGCAGTCAGATTTCTCATGTCTTGGATTTCCTTCCAAACTTTGATTAGGCCCATCTGTTTTATGTAGGCCTTAATAGAAAATTTGATTAGGAAATGATCAGTCCATGATAGGAGTGTTTTCTCTATGCCACCAACCTCATGTTCCAAGATGTCAACCCATTTGCAGAACACAAAGTCTGGCATATGGCCTCCAACTCATAGATTTGATCTCCTGAGTGAATCCTAGAGCTACCATCGTATCAAGGAAGGCAACAGTAGTGGTGTCTGGAGTTTCAGTGTGTAGGTTAAAATGTAACCTGTCTATGCATGTTCCTGGCTTTTGGATGGCCTTTTATAAATTTTCACTTTAGTGTATTTCACTCATGACCCCTTATCTATAAAGTAATACTTGCCACTAAAGGTACCCATGTAATTGACAATGCCTATATGTACCCCTAGTTGCATGTGCTTAACTTTGCTATGTTGTATGTTTATTTCAGGCACTCAGATATACAAAAACTGTTTGAGGTATTATCCTATTCTGTTTCTGAAAAGTGGTCCCAATTGAAAATGATGTCTGCTGACCTACCTGGGCTAGAGAGGTGAGGCCTTTTACTTTTTTGATGACTAGGTAGAGGACCAGTACAGTTATGATTTGAAAATGTCTATCCTCTTTCTGAAATCAAGATTAAGATGATGATGGTTTGCATTCCAGTAACTTCTTCCATTTAAATGTGATCCCATTGGCATTTACTGCCTTGAACACTGCCTTTTACTCAGGTTGTTAGATACAACCTCCCCTACACCCCTTCCCGTGCACTCCGTTCCATGGATAAATCCTTCTTATCTGTTCCCTTCTCCACTACTGCCAACTCTAGACTTCGCTCCTTCTGTCTCGCTGCACCCTACGCCTGGAATAGACTTCCTGAGCCCCTACGTCTTGCCTCATCCTTGATTGAAAGCCCACCTCTTTAACATTGCTTTTGACTTGTAACCACTCGCCCCACCTACCCTCCTCTCCTCTTTCCTCTACACATTAATTGATTTGCTTGCTTTATTTTTGTCTATTAGATTGTAAGCTCTTTGAGCAGGGACTGTCTTTCTTCTGTGTTTGTGCAGCGCTGCATACGCTTTGTAGTGCTATAGAGATGCTTAGTAGTAGTAGTAGTAGTAGTAGTAGAAATAGGTGGCTTACATCAATAAAATATCCAAGTAGAATTATTTTTCAATTTTAAACAATTTGTTTTAGGTTTTGTTATCCAGTCCACTTTTTGTTTAATGATGATTGCACCTATGCAGTATTGTGTTTAATGATAATCATGTTCAGTAGTTTTAAGGGTCACATGATTGCTTGTATGCCTAGTTGGAAATTGCTCTGCCTAAACTTTAGTATTTTCTAAAAGCTTTCAGAATTGAAGGAATACCAGGTTAATATATCATAAACATTGCCTAATCAGAGACATCCACACTCTCATCACCTCTCGCTTAGACTACTGCAAATTGCTTCTCTCAGGTCTTCCACTCAGCCATCTCTCTCCTCTTCAATCTATTCAAAACTCTGCCGCACGACTAATATTTCACCAAGGTCGTTATGCCCATATCAGCCCTCTCCTGAAATCACTTCACTGGCTCCCTATCCGTTTCCATATACAATTCAAGCTCCTCTTGTTGACCTGTAAGTGCATTCACTCTGCAGCCCCTCACTACCTCTCCACCCTCATCTCTCCCTACACTCCTTCCCTAGAACTCCGATCACTAGGCAGATCTCTCCTAATTGCACCCTTCTCCTCTATCGCTAACTCCAAACTCCGCTCCTTCTATCTCGCCGCACCTTATGCCTGGAATAGGCTTCCTGAGCCATTACCTCTAGCTCCATCCCTGGCTGCCGTCAAATCCGGGCTAAAGGCCTACCTGTTTGATGCTGCTTTCGACTCCTGACTTGTAACTTTTATCTTATCCTTATGTGTCCTTCTGTCTGTCCTTCCCTTCTCCTTTTTGGTCCTGTCTGTTTGTCCTGATTTAGATTGTAAGCTCTTTTGAGCAGGGACTGTCTTCTTCATGTTCAATTGTAAAGCGCTGCGTACGACTGGTAGCACTATAGAAGTGATTTATAGCAGTAGTAGATATTTTAATGTCTGATTAAAATAGATATTTAATAACATGTGATTGTATTTATATATAGCATAAATATATTACAAAATTGCTCCCACCATGTATATTAGTCTATGTAGAACTTTGAGAAAATGAATTTTTTTTTTGTAAAATCAACTAAATAATTCTTTTTTTCAACAGATTTTTTCAGTTCTTTGCAGTTAGCAGCGCAAGTCATGAGCCAGTGAAAAGGATGCATCTTCCTGTGCTCCTGCAGCAGTCTGAACTACCTGCTGCAGGTAAAGCTGAAAATGACAAGGTAAAGTTCAATGGCATAAAACACTGTAACTCATATATATATTTTTTTTTTTCTACATACAAATATGAGGAAAATATCATTTAGTACATCAGGCGCTATTCTGTCCTCAATTAGAAAAACAAAATAACCAGGTTATATGAAGGTCTTTCACATTTTCTTTTAATTGTTCTGTACAATTGCTTCTGCAGTTATAAAGTTGACTTACTAGTGAAGTGGTTAGTATTCCAAGCTATAGAAGACAGCAACACCTAAGGCTCCGATAATGAAAGTTTAGTTCAGTAAGTCAGTGCTTCTAAACCCAGTCCTCGAGACACACCCAGCTAGTTAGGTTTTCAGAATTTCCATAATGAAAATGCATGAGATGGATTTGAATACCAAGGAGGCAGTGCATGCAGACCTAAATCTTGCATATTAATTGAGATATCTTGAAAATCTGGGTGTGCCCCGAGGATTGGGTAGAGAAACACAGTTTTAAGTGATGTTGAGCAAGTTATGGATTTGGAAGTTGTTCATGGTGCATCTGTTATTGCAGTGGTTTGCAAACCTCAGGTTTTCAGGATATCTACAATGAATATTAATGAGAGAGATCTGCATGCAGTGGAGGTAGTGCATGGCAAATCTCTCTCATTAATATTCATTGTGGATATCCTGAACTGGCTGGGGTACCTCCAGAACCAGTTTTAGGAATCACTATGTTAAGGTATTCAGCTTTATGTGCCTATATTTTAATATCATCTAACCATATTTTTCTCTGAAGAAAGACCTGATAATACATTTTTTCAGAGTTAGTTTTGCATATATATGACAGTAATGCTGTTGATTTTCTCTTCTACCACTCCGTTTACTTTTCTTGCATCAAGCCTTTTATCATTTGGAATTCAGATGCCCCAGCTGGTTTATGACCACTTCATTCTTCACAGTGGTTTTAGGGTTGTGATTCCAGTGTTTTTATAGTACAAAGATGTTAGTTTTCAGTGGATAAGCCCTGCTACCTTATTGTGCCTTTTTCATATACAGGCCTTCTGACATTGGTATGTCATTTAAGAAACAAATTGTGTAACCATTTCCAATTCTATTTTTACAGAATCTGCTTTTCTCTGTTGTGCTATTTTTTTTTTTCTATGCTCGTTGTGAAGCATCTTGTCAGTAGTCCACTGTTCTGTGTTGCAACTATCAATCTTTAGGCTTATGTTCACCTTAGTCATCCCTTTTTGTTTTTTGTTTAACAAATGATTCATGAAGTAGCATTTTGTGTATCCCACTATATTTGTCCATTAATCATTGGTTTTATTTGTTTGTTGATGTAATTATTGAAAGTGTGTGTTTCTCTTGTTTTGCAAATTTCATTTGTGGATTCTAATTCATTCTTTCTTTTTTGATTGAATTTTAAAGAAATACCATGTTAACACAGGTATCTGATGGGACAATATCAGAATCTTAATTGCTAAGATAAGCATCTAATTTATCCCTATATGTTTTTTTCAACTGTAGGGCCAGCCAAAGTACCAGCAATCCCCCCCCCCTTCATATTTCCTGTATATGTACAGCAAATTCCACCAAACATAAGTTCACATGTGTAGGATTCTTCCAGTTGTTCACTACTACTTGTAAAACTACAGTAAGCATAAAATCCATGAAGGATGAATCTTCTGCACTTAGTGCTTCCACAGTCCCCAACAATTTTCAAACTATTGCTTTATATATTAAAATGGTATGGTAATACTCAATAACAAACTTACCCTCTGCCAAACTTGATGCCATGAAGGTTGAACTATCTTATAATAAAAGAGCTGATGAGTTAAGGTACCCAATTCTGGCTGGGAAAGCCAGACAGTTATCATTCTTTTTGCCAAATTTAGCAATAGTGTAAGAAAATATATTAGTTGGGGAACAGTTGCTGAGTGTGATACCCTCACTTGCTTAGCCCATAACATTGACCACTGTTTGGGTGTCAACGTTCCTTCAAAATTGGAGGGCGAGACCTAGTGAGGGAAGACCCGACGCGAGTCGCGACATCGACGAGGAGATTTGCTGCTTTCTTTTACAAGCAGGCAGGGCAGACGCGAAGCGCTGCCTGCCATGCCGCTTTTCAGATTTTTCTTAAAGACACAGGATAGAGGCAGGAGACGAGGGCTGACTGCAGTCTGCAGTGCCAACGGAGTACCCCACCCCCCACCCACCCACTGACACCCGGGGCGGACCGCCCTCCCCTTGGTACGCCACTGTTCTTGCTTCAAATTGTCCATCGATTTAGAGAGCTGATCTACCATAGAAACCAGATTCATCGTTTGTTGAGTTGATTTTGCAATCAAAGCTTTCATGCCTTCCGTAGCTTGCCAGAGAGTATCGAGTGTAACCACCATGGGGGGATTCAGGAAACCTTCTCCTTCTCTGTTCTCATTAACTGACGATAACTTTTCCAAGGGAGAGCTCCCTCCGCGGGCCTCAGTATTCACGACTTCCGTGTTCTGTTTACCCGCATTCTCCTCTCGCGTTATAGCAGGACATGGTGGATTTCCAGGCGTCGGAGGAGAGACTGTTACTTCATGTTCCAGAGATGTCGGGTTCCCTTCCGCGGCGTCTAGCGGAAGCTCAACTCCGGTTTCAATCGGTGGATGCCGGAGTGCAAAACTGTCTAGCGTGAGCTGCTTTGGGGAAGATGTTCGAGCTGGAGAGGGTAATGCTCTAACAACCCCCTTTCTCTTAGAATGTGGCATATCGCAAGTAGGAAAAACTTAGAGCACACGTTGATCAGTCCTGCTGCTCTCGGCGTGTCGGCGCCATCTTAGCCACTCCCCCTTATGGAAGTGTCTTTACCAACCTTTAAGAAGCTGTTAAAGACAAAACTATTTTAGGAAGCCTTTAGTGTGGACCCTTAATTGTATTCCTATTTGACTTTTCTGTAGACTTGGACGGGATTGTGGAAAAATATACTAATTTTTCAACCAGCATATTATTATTGTGAGACATAAACCAACGTCTGGAAGATTAGAAAAACATCATTGTTCAAGATATGTATGGTTTTCTTAAGCCTATAAGGTATTCTTGTCCATCTGCTCAAACTACACATGAGAAGGGCCATCAGCTGGATTTGATTTTATATACTGTTAATTTAACAGCATCTCTGCAAGTAGAGGTGGGCCTTGCCGTAAATCCTCTACCACTTGAGGCCCAGCAAGATAATACTTAACTTGGAGATAGGGGAATAAATCCCTGGGCTGTAGCTGATAGCGTGTTTGCAACTCTCCAAAGGTCCACACTGTCCCCATCAAAAAATTGTCCCATCCATACCAGACCTTGTCTTTCCCATGTTTTAAATAATGCTGATCCCTCCCTAGACAAATTAAATATTATAGAGGAGCAGCGTGTACCAGGAATAGACCCAACCCTCCAAAAGTTTCCCTCGTAACACCTGCCAAATCTTATTTTATTTTATTGCACTTGTATATCACATTTTCCCACCTATTTGCAGGCTCAATGTGGCTTACAAAACCTGTCATGGCATCACCATTTCAGGGTACAGAGATACATTTGATGTTACAAAGATATCAATAATAACGTGGCTAACAATTCAATCTAATCACGCAGTTACCGAAAAAAGATGGTCACAGTAAGGGAGGAGTGGGGATGTGTTGTGGTTAGTTATGGATTCTCATGGTAGGCTTTGGTGAAGAAATAGGTTTTCAACGATTTGCGAAAGTTTGTTATTTCGTTAATTGTTTTCAAGTGATTTGGGAGGGCGTTCCACATCTGCGTGCTTGTGTAGGAAAAACTGGATGCATGTGTTAGTTTGTATTTTAATCCTTTGCAGCTGAGGAAATGTAGATTGAGGAAAGTGCGGGCAGATCTTTTGGCATTTCTGGGTGGGATGGGAGGTCCACGAGGTCAAGCATGTAAGACTGGGATCTCCGTGAATGATTTTATGAACAATCGTGCAGATTTTGAACGTAAGTTCCCTAAAAGGCCCTCCCCTTCCTTCTCTGAGGCTCCTGCCTGGTGGCAGCCAAGGTAGATGCAATAGGGGTATATCATCTCCCTCCTCTTTCTTTATCTCCATCCATTGTTTAACTTCCCTCGTCTGCCAAGCCAAAATCACTCGCAACTGCACTGTATAATAATAACAGCGGATATTGGGCACTGCCAATCCTCCTTTTTTCAACAACCAAAGAACTTAAGTCAGGCTGCCATCTTTGCTGAAGATGTCACTTCCTCTCGGAAATCTGTCTTTAAAGGTAGACAGAGCAAGGTGGCCTGAGAAAGTGGAAGGAAATTTTTCTTCCTGCACATGCAACGCTTCTATGAAAGCTCTGGGCTAGCTTAACCTATAGGGCAAGTGACATCACAGGATCAGGCATTTGGCACCCTTTATCTCTGATACCCTGGACCAGAGCCTCACCTGGTTCATAGGTAAAGTCGGTCCTGCATCAGTTAACTATGATTCAGATTATTCTTCTCAATGTGTGTCACTTTGCATTTGTCCACATTAAATTTCATCTGCCATGCTCAGTTTCCTAAGGTGCTCCTGCATATTATTTGATTTTTTTTACACTTGAAGCACAGTGAATGCGCTTGTTAAGAAATCTTTTGTGCTGATGAAATACCTTAGGGGAATCCACAATTTGCTGGATACTCTCACGTTTTGTTTAGTAGTTCAGAGTTTAATTCTGTCTATCCTAGACTATAGTAATAGTATTTACGCTGGCTGTCAAAAGAATCTTCTAAAGAAAATGCAAACAGTTCAGAGAACAGCAGCTCATTTGATCCTCTGTGCTTATAAATATGACAGAGGAGAGCCACGTGACGCTATGAGCTGAGCAAGATGCGTGGTGCTCTGGCTCCGGGATCCTCACCCCTTAAGCAGCTATTTCCGCCATCGTGGGAGGCATTAGCTACGCTAGCATAGCGGGTAAAGTGCTTATGAACAAGTATATTAATAAATCGCCAGTGGAAATGGCGCAAAGAATAACAAAAAAGGAAAAATTAAAAGCGGGGAATCAAGACAGCAAAATGGCGGACGGACAAGTTCCTGCGGTGATGCCTGCTAGCTTTTCGGAGCAGCAGCTGACTCAGCTGACCACCGCGATTGAACAAGCTTGGGAACCGAAGTGGTCCGCACTACACGAAAAATTGGATAATTTTCAGACGGCGCTAGATGGCATGGGAATTAGAACAGGCGATTTGGAGGCCAAAATGTCGGCTCTTGAAGACGAAGCTCGGCCCAGATATCCAGAGTTTATAGCGCCAATTAAAAGAGCAAGGTGAAAAACTCGAAGACCTGGAAAGCCGCTCCAGAAGGAATAATGTACGTATAGTAGGGCTACCAGAGCAATTACCAGAACGGAATTTAGAAACTTGGCTGGAGAATTGGCTAGCCAAGGAACTGGCCCTCACAGATTCTGCTGGATCCTTGGTTATAGACCGTGCCCACCGCGTGGGAAAAAGACCAGAAGCAAATGCCAGGCCACGGGTAGTCGTGGCGAAAATTCTTAACTATAAACATAAGATCGAGATCTTGCAAGGCTTCACAGTGCGAAGAGACTCGCTGAAGTATGGGAGCCGAAATTTACTGATCTTCCAGGATTATACAATGGCGATGCAAGAACAACGCAAAAAGTTTCATCCTCTCTTTTCTACTGTAATAGAGAAAAGATTAAATTTGCGCTACAGTATCCTGCCAAACTGCGCTTATTTCTGCAAAACAGATGGCACACTTACTCTTCAGCAGAAGAAGCCCGGATAACCAACTCCTAGAAGGTTCCTGAATACATAATTTGAAGGGGACTGTAAGTGAATGAGATAGAGATTTAAGTGATTTCTTGCTGAGGAAATGTTTATTGTGAAGCTGTTGGGGGGTGGGGGTCTCATAGCAAGAGATTGTGGTTCTCACTTTTTCGTAGGCCGAGCGGCCTGGGAAGATGCTACAGGGTACAATGGAGGTGAAAGGGAAAGAGGGGGGCGGGTGGGAAGGGAAGAGTAACAAAACATGTGTAATTCCTCTAGTACATGGTATCTGGATTGTTCGGAAAAGCATTGGTTGGCACTGTATAAAGAACTACATTAATGGGCAGCTCCTGCAGGGGAAAACTGTAGCTGATCTCATCTATATGCAGTATAGGGAATTAGGCACGGAATTTAACCACCCAAAATTTCAGACATGCCTATACGAATAATTACGTGGAATGTGGGTGGGATAACCTCCCCGATCAAGCAGACAAAGATCCTAACAGCGCTTCGTAGGCATGGCGCGGACGTTTCCTGCCTACAAGAAACCCGCCTATCCAATGTGGAGCATAACAAACTTAAAAGAGCATGGGTAGGTGAGGTCCTGGCTAGTCCTTCTCAAGGTCGGAAGGGAGGAGTGGTAATCTTATTTAAAAAAGGCCTATCTTATAAAGCCACATTACTAGCTAGAGACCAGGGAGGGCATTATTTGTTAGCAAAAATATGGCTCCAAGGGTTGGAAATGAATCTGCTAGTGGTATATGGGCCAAATAAGTAGGACCCAGAGTTTTATCAAAAACTACTCCACTTATGTCATAAACATGGAGACCCCCCCTGTTGCTGGTGGGGGATCTAAATTTAATTATGGACCCAGTATTAGACTGCACTAACCCCACTTCACAACATTACCGAGGTTATAGGGAGGATACTCTGCTGAACCTGGTGCAGATCTTAGACTTGGTAGATGCCTGGAGGGTGCTACACCCATCAGAGAAAGATTTTACACACCGGTCTAGAGCCCACGGGACTCAGGCTAGATTAGACTATACTGTGATAGCACAAACCACGTTCTATAGAGTGCTCAGAGTAACGATAGGACCAGAGGAGATATCGGACCACACTCTGGTGTGGTTAGACCTGGAAACAAATGTAGAAGGGACAGGAGAGAGGAGATGGAGGTTCCCAGCCTACTTATATAAGGACCTCCACGTCAGGAAATACCTCTCTGAGAAGTGGGAGGAATACGCCACGTATAATATACAACATGAAGATCAAGCATCTTTATACTGGTCGGCCTCCAAAGCAGTACTGCGAGGAGACATTATTGCATATGTTACACATAAGAAAAAGAGAGCGGCTGCCAGTGTGTTGGGGTTAGAAGCACAATTGCAAAAAGCAAGGCAGGCTCATGCCCAACATCCATCGGCACTGACACTCGAGACTCTAAAAGCCACACAGGTGTCCCTCAATACATTATTACACGAGAAGGAAACACATTCCCAGTGGTATAGGAAATATAAGCTGGAACGATACGGCAACCGACCAGGGCGGCTATTAGCCCGAATAATAAAAACTGGGGATGGCCCAAGGGCGATAGATACGTTGAGGGACGGCCAAGGGACAATCACAAATAAGCCCGCAAAAATTGCACAAATACTAGCTAAACACTTTGCCCACTTGTATACTAGCGAGCACTTAGGGAACCCACAAGACATAGAGCAGTACCTGACACAGGCTAGGCTTCCTAAATTAACTGAGAACGAGATGCAGGCACTGAATGACCCACTGACAAAGAGTTGCAGCGCCAGGACCAGATGGTTATTCAGGAGAGTACTTTAAGTTGCTACCATTGAAGGCCACAGGTGCTTTGTTGGAATATTTTGAAGAAGTTATAGAGAGAGGAGACTTTCCTCTATACGCTAATACAGCCACAATTACACTTATTCCGAAGCCCAATAAACCAAAAGAGAAGGCCGAGTCTTATAGACCGATTTCATTACTAAACGTGGACACAAAACTGATAGCAAAGATCTTGGCGGAACGCTTAGCCTTAGTTCTACCTCGACTCCTTGGACCAGATCAAGTAGGTTTTGTTCGGAATAGGTCCTCCTCCTGGAATGTTAGGAAAGCACTACTGGCCATGGCTAGCTGTCAAGAAAGAGGAGGACCGTGTGGGCCAGTGGCGCAATGGATAACGCGTCTGACTACGGATCAGAAGAAAGAGGAGGCCCGGTGGTATTAAGTCTAGATGCTGACAAAGCATTCGACAGAGTTAGCTGGGATTTCCTCTTTCAAACTTTAGAACATATGGGATTTGGTGATTGGTTTCAGAAAGCAGTGAAGGCGTTGTATAGTCATCCCAGAGCAGCCATAATAGCCAATGGGATTATAAGTGCAGAATTTAACATAGAATGGGGCACATGACAGGGATGTCCACTGTCCCCCCTTCTGTTTGTTCTTTCATTAGAACCACTGTTGCACCACATAAATCAAACAGAGGCAGTGAGGGGGGGTCACGGTAGCGGGGCATCACCTTAAAACATTGGCCTATGCAGATGACCTGCTGGTAATGATTTCAGACATCAGGAGTTCCCTCATTCCGCTGTTGGAAATGTTAGAAGCGTACGGGCAAGTGGCGGGTTTTACTTTAAACTTGAATAAGTCCCAAGCCCTCTTGATCACATCTGACCTCATGACACGTGAAGTCTCAGGACTGCCATTTCCAGCGGTGGAGGGGGTGTTGAAGTGTCTAGGAGTGTTAATACCTGCGGCATTGGCTCAATTATATGCAATTAACATCCGCCAGCTACTGAAAGACACTAAACAGAAATTGCAGGGGTGGGAGTCTCTTCCACTAAATCGCTGGGGAAAGATAGCAATGTATAATATGTTTATAATACCAAAATGGTTATATGTATTCCAATTACTGCCTCTGTTTCTGAAGTATAAGGATGAACGTAGACTGAATAAAATGTTGAGGTGCTTCTTGTGGAGTGGGAAAAGAGCGCGTATAGCATTACAAACTATGTATACCCCAACCGAATACGGTGGGATGGGGTTGATTAGTGTAAAGAGTATAACAGTGGCAAGTAGTATGCGCCACATACGGGACTGGTTTTGTCAGACATCCTACTACTTCAATACAGACTTGGAGTTGCAGCTCCTGCCGCAGATACACTTCAGTAACTGTTTGCACACTGGAGGAACGGAGATCCCCAAAATCTTGAAAATCACAGGGATCATGAGTTCAGCAAAAGCGGCGTGGAGATGGATATGTCGATTGCACCATTTCTCCCCTAAAGTGATGCCATTTTTGTCCGTAGTTAACAACCCAGAATTCCAGCCAGGATGCATTTATCCAGCTTTTGCTAGATGGAAACAAAAAGGGATAACATATCTATTGCAAGTATTGACTGTGGAAGGGAAACTTAAAACGTTTCAAGAACTGGAAGCAGAGTACACAATTCCCTCAACAGACAATTTCCATTATATGCAACTGAAACATTATCTTCAAACTCTACCGTGGATGGACTTAATGGAAGATGTGCAAGAAGAACTATCATCAGCCTATTCCCTGGAAGCACAAACGAAAGTGCCACTGGCTCACCACCACCGTCATATAAAGGACATGGCCTCCGAAATGGACTATAAAAGATTGGCGGAAAGCTGGGAGAAAGATTTATCCCTAGCGGTATCACCAGATCAACTCAGAGAGCATATCATATATATCCGACGACGTCCAGTCTACACAACGCAATGGGATATACAATACAAAATTGCTTTGAGATATATGTAGCACCGAGGAGGGCATTCCATATGGGAGTGTCCCCTTGGGGTGAATGCCCGAAATGTGGGGCAGAGGAAGCAACACTAGGCCATATGTTGCGGTTGTGCAAAGGTATTGGAACTTTCTGGAAAACGCTAATGGCCCAAGTATCAGCTTTGTGGCAGGTACGCTGGCAAAATGATGCCCGGCTGCTGCTGGGCTGTTATTCAATACCTCAGCATGGCCCAAAAGGCATGAAGGCCTTTGTGGAAAAATCTATTATAATAGCAAAACAATGCATCCTGGCTGAATGGATTACAAACAGATACCCTACTTTGCAAGGGTGGAGACTGCGAATGATTCATTTAATTCGGATGGAGAGGATAAGTATAAAACAATTTTCTTCGGAAAGGGGAGAGAGTTGGATGAATTGCTGGAGTCTGTTTTTGGACACTTTAACACCAGCTGCACGGAGTCGCCTTTTGAATAGATAACTGTTCAACCAAATACTGGTGGAGTGACTGTATTTTGCCCAGTTAAAGGGAGGGGGAACTAGGGGATGGGGCAGGTTGGGAAGGGATGGGAGGGATAGGGAGTTTGACATAGGAGTAGCAACTATATTGTAATAGGAAAAAGCTACAAGGGGACAAGTTGGTGGGTTGGGAATCGGGATATAAAAGTTACAATGACTTACAGAATGTATTATTTGAACAAGTTCGGCATAATGTTCTTGTGAAACGATTAGATTGAAATGGTGTTGCTGCTGATTAATAAAAATGATTGAAACATAAATATGACAGAGTGACTCCTATGTTGGTGATGCATCGTTTGCTGCTGGTAGAGGTATGTGTCTAGTTCAAAGTTTGTATATTGATTTTTAAGATTCTGCATGGGTTAGCTCTTTCTTATCTAGTGAATTGGGCCCAGACCACTGCAAAGAACAGAGGTCTTAGTGATAATGTCCAGCTTCATTTTCCTGATCCTAGGGGGATGATTCTCTGCTAGTCTTTTATACCAAGCGGCAACTACCTGGAACTTTGAGAAATATACAAAATTATTTTTTCTTTCAAAAAGTTTTGAAAGTTGATTACTCCATGTCCACATTGATACTAGCTAACAGAGAGCTTCCAGGATACGGCAGGGCCGGCCTAGAAGTATGGCTAAGGGAAACTCCGCTTGCATTGCTGCCAGTTCCACTGGCACTGCCAAAGAAGAAAGTAATTCTGAGCGTGCAGTGAAGCTGTAAGATTCCAGTGTTGCTTACTTCAAAGGCTGGGGTCCAACTAGCAGTGGGTTCAACTGCTTAGTCTTCCTTTTCTCCATCATAAGATAGGTAAGGTGCCTTTTCAGCAAAGCTAAACCCGGTCCCAGACAGAGCTCCTGCTCAAGCGTCCTTTCACAACGCCATCTTGGCCCTCTGGCCATAAGGATAGTTTACTACAAACAGGTCCCCTTAAACTAAATGGCTTTACCTATAAATTAGAATCATCTTTGAAAATTCTAGGAATAATTTTGGACTATAATTTGTCATGGGAGACCCAGTTAAATGGTATTGTGAAAAAATGTTTCTGGCTTATGAGTAACCTTAAACGTGTACGGAAATATTTGACTCAAGAAAAATTCCAGCTTCTAGTACAATTTTCGATTTTGACAAAACTTGATTATTGCAACATTGTGTATCTTGGTTGTGTAAAACATCTTTTTAAGACGTTAAGAACTACTCAAAACATGGCTATTCATCTCATATGTGGTTCGAAAAGATTTGATAGATTTATCCCTTATATAAAACTCCATTGGTTACCAGTGGAGTCCCAAATAGTTTTTTTTAACTTGGTGGTTTTGTTTTTAAAATTTTCCAGGGCTTAGCCCCAGATTATATGTGCTCTTTGACTAATATATTGACATCAAAATATGACACTCATAATTATTTAAGATTATCATTTCCTATGTTATGAGGAATTTTGTCTTTCTGTCCATAGAGAACATCTGCTACAAATATGTAACTTGGTTTTATAAATTAATCCCTTCTCCCCAGTACATTCAAGATGGAATTACTGTTTGGCCTCTGGTCCAACCCTCTGACTAGCCACGGGCTTTTGGAGTCCTCTGCTTCTTGTCCCTTCCCAACCCCTTCTTGCCCCAGTTGTTAATTCTCCTCTCATTTCCCTTCTTAATGCTTAATGCTTTAAAGTAAAAATTTGGTCGCATAAGAATATGGCCCCATCTGTTATTTGGATAAAACAATTCTTCCGTGGCACCATGGAAACTGTAACACGATCAGTAGCTGAGGATTAAGGTAATTGTTAATAAACGAACACTGTGAGGCCTAAGGTTACTTTTCAGGAACTACAGAGACACATGAAAATATTGGATTTTAACAATTTCGAGAGAACTTCTTTGTGGAAGAGTGGCAAAAACTTTTCAGAAACTACAGAGACACATGAAAATATTGGATTTTAACAATTTCAAGATAACTTCTTTGTGGAAGAGTGGCAAAAAGGAAGCCACTGATGAAGAAAGGTCATATGATGTGCCACATATCATTGACAAAGAACTTTTTTTTTAATTTGTAGAAATCCTTTATTGCAACACTCAACAAGAATAACATATTTTGTACCAGTGAGAACTTAAGAAGCAGTGCCAATATAACACAAGCAAAACATCCATTTCCATATTTTAAAGAGTTTTTCACCACTCTCCCTTCCCCAGGTTCTACTTTACTTAAAACAAAGGAAACAAAGATTGCAGAAGAGATCAGGAAAGGGTAAAGAGAACACCCCCCCCCCCCCCACTCTACTCTCCCTCCCACTGCAATCAGTTAACTGTGTAAACTCACTCCCCATCCTTCCCCATGATAATCCATATAAATCTTCGCTAAATACAATCAGAAAAGGTGACTGTTAAATGCCCATGACCCAGTGTGCTTCCAGTTGCCTTACTGAGTCCTGCTCATAAAAGGTTCTTACATCTTTTCCCACCTTGAAAAGTGCCTTTCCATTCAGCCTTTAATCGTTCCATTTTGTCAAGAAAACACAGCTTTCCAAGGACATGCAAGAGGACACTGCACACATAAGGAAGAAGGTTTTGTGGTTTGATGAGACCAAAGTAAAACCTTTGGGGTCCCAGTGCTAATAGAAAATATGTGGCAAGACTTGACATCTGTGGTTCACAGACAACCTGAAGCCAACTTGATAGAGCTTAAACTATTCTGCCAAGAAGAATGAGCAATAACATTTCACATTCCACTCTGCAGAGTTGATAGACATTTATCCCGAACAACTCATGGCCGTTAATGCTGATAAGTTGAAGAGCATGGAAACTTTTGGTTTCTTATTTTCTACTTTTTGAAGATATCTAAAATTGTTCTTTCATGTTAAGAGTATGTTGTATGGATCAGACAATCAAACTCCCAGTTCAATGCTTTTGAATTGTATTTTTTTGAGACAGCAGAATTTGAAAAATGTAAAACGGTGTGAAGACATTCATATGGCATTGTTTAAGAAAATTGCTTGAAACTGAACTAGATTATGTCTTTTCAGTAGGACTCCAGTTTCATGAAGAGGTTGTCACTGACTCTTTGGTTTGTCATCCTTGCATTTAAGGGAGTATGAAATAACCCATACATAAAAGTACTACATGTGCCTCCAATTTATTGCCAATTATATATTCATTGTTCTTTTTATTAATTTATATAAAATTCATAACAAATTTAAAGCCGTAGAATTGCCAGGAAATTAAAAAAAAATCCTTTCACACATTTTAAAAGTGAAACTCACTCATGATCTTATTTTAGTGAATATATATTTCATCTTCCTTTTGTAGGTGATTATTACTGTCATAACTGGTCTTCCAGGAAGTCATGCCACTGATCTCGCTGCATTCTTGGTGACGTTTAATAAGGAGTATGGAAGGTCAGTATTGTTTTAGATTATAATCTAATTGATAAGAAATACTTAAATAGGATGTCTTATAAGAATGGTTATATTTTCTGTCAACAAGCAAGACTGAGTCTGGGACATCTGGATGATGCCTCTGATGGTTCCAGGACAGAACAGTTGTCTAGAGCGCAGAACTACGTGTAAGGCTTTGAGCATGGGCAGCCTTTTCTTACATGCAGCAGTCTTCTCAGTCTTTCAGTTTTGTTTTTTTACACTCTCTGTTGAACATATGTGACAGCAAAGCTTTCTTTTGTACCATCTTGGATAATTCTGGCACTGTTCTTTTGTAGCTGGACAAAAGAGCAGTGCCAGAGATCATCCAAGATGGTACAGACCTCCTCAGAGGCTTCCAGGCCTAAAGTGTAGTCAACTTCAACACATCAGCACAGTTACCATCTAAAGCAGTTTAGAAGTGCATACACTTCAGTCCAGATGTCATCCAAGGTACTGCCTTTAAGTAGTCTCCTGCGCTATCTGTGCCATCTTACAGTAACACCACAATCAAAATGCAGTATCTCTACTATCCAACCATGAATCTATTTCCACTATGTATTTATAAGCATAGAAAAAGAAAGACAAAGATAAATTTCATTATGTCTTTCTAAGTATATAAATATTGGAGGAAGAGCCATAGATCTTGTCTAAAATCAGCTTTACTATCTAGTACCAGTCGAAAACCTCCAACATGAATTATCAAAGACCTTCTAGATCAGAGCTTCCCAAACTGGTTGGGCTTTCCCTTGGGGGCCACAGGTTCATTTGGCTGTGATCATTAGAAGTTAGATCACAGTCAGAAAAAGATTGATAAGCATTATTTAGATGTCTTTAATGTGCTAATTCAAAAAGTGCAGTATTTCAGATTTAGCTTAAATATTTCAAAGAGAGTACAAAAACTTCTAGCATAAACTCTACACTAATTCTCAGTTCTTCAACACATACATTACTAGCCCACTTCCATTCTGCCTCTATATAAGACATTTACAATGCAGCTACGTGGTCTTCTATCCACACTTTTACATCTCACTACTGTCTTAGACCAATATTTCAGACTCGATAGCTGGTTTGCACAAGCAGTTCTGCAGAATCTTTTTACTGTTTAAAATCCAACTCCACCCTCCGGCCCATTTTCCACCAGGCTCACTATATACTTAACTATCAGAATATACTTCTCCTGTGAGTCTGGTAGCTAGTGAGTCCCATTTGTGAGAATATCATGTGTGCTTGTCTCGGGGAAAACTAGGTTACTCACCTGCAGCAGATGTTTGAGGACAGCAGGCATATATTCTCACCTCCCCTTGGAGTTGTCTTAGCTTTAATACTGTACTTCCAGTCCCACACTCAAGAGTCAGGGAAGGGGGGAAGGCATCTGCACATGCACAGTGGGGCCACTGTCTTAAGATGTAAAGTGGCAGTATACTTTGGCAGTGTCCACACTGGGCTCCATCGGATGGCGTTAACCCATTTGTAAGAATATATTTCTGCTGTCTTCGGAGAACATCTGCTACAGGTGAGCAACTTATTTGTTCCTCCTAATTATTTAAAACTAGCCAACCAGAGCTCAAATAATAGTTTAACATTTAAAAAAAAGAATTATTTATAAATTTTACAAAATAATCACAAGCATAAAGCTTGCAAAAGAAAAGGAAGAGGTAATCACAATAGGAAACAAACAAAATATATTAGGAAATAATATTGTGTTTAAATTGTAAAAGGATAAAATCTTTCCTGTCTTTCAGAAGTGATAGTACAAATATGATCTGAAAACTCGCCATGCAATACTTGTATTCAGTCCAGTTGGTTTCCATTCATAGTCCAACCTTGAAAAAAATATTGTGATCTCCCCATTATTTCTGGCTTCAGACTGATAAATCCAAAAACATCACAGAAAAATCACAAATATGTCAAGGCTTTCATTATTTGTCATTTTAAGTAGCTTTTGTGTTCAAGCATTCTTAGTAGAATAGGTCTTTAAGTTTATATTGACATATAAAAATTCAGGTTAGCAATTAGCAAAATGTCTAGTCTATAATTGTGTCAATCCAAAAGGTCACCTTCACTTTGGACCCCAATATAGTAGTAGGTGGCCCAATTCAACTTAATCAGAAGTGTTGCTTTTGCTCCAGTAAAATGTTCCTTCATCCTCACAAGTGCTGCCAGCATTCGTTGGTGAACTTCGGTCTTGGTTCTCAGGTTACTTTCGGAATCTGGTCACAAGCTAAGCAGCTGTTCCATATCAGTTTTCTGGATCTCTGAGTGATATTTTTCTCCCTCTGAGTGTTGCACACCTTCTTCAGGGTTGCTCAGTCTTAATTCAGGTGGATAACCATTACTATATTTTATGTCAACAAACAAGGAGGAATGGTTTGCCTTTGGTTATGCTGAGAAGCAGCACAAATTTGTGATTTTCATACTTATTCAAATTCAAGCAACTTACATTTTGAAAGATGATAATCATATAGCTGACAGTTTCAACAGGGTTCTTCAGCCCAACATGTGGTCTCTGGACTGTCAAATTACACAGGACATTTTTCAGGCCTGGGAAATTGCTCAAATGCACTCATTTGCCACTGGCAAGAACATAAAATGACCTTTGTGGAAACATCTACCATCACATTTGTGTTTCTGTAAAGGCCAACTGACCTATCCAGGCTGCCCATCCACAGCATCCACTATAGAGATCAATTGAATTTTGGTTTGGACACCAAAACTGGCCCAAAGTCCATGTTCAGTCATATTTCAACTTTGGTTGAAAATGCCAGTGCATTTTCAGTTGAAACTGAAATACCCCCCCCCCTTCCCCCCCCCCCCCATGGTGATTCTCTGCCTGCCCCCACTTCCACCATGGCCAGAATGAGTCCTCCCGTGCTGTCATTCCACCAGCTGGCCCCCACACCCACCCAAAGGTCCTTCCCATGCCTACTTTTAATGCCCTGGTAGTCCAGTATCCTCTTTCAGGCAGGAGTGATCCCCATTCACTTCTGCCCTCACCGAGACTGCCATGAGACATCCAGCAGTCATTTTGACTGAGGAACCGGCAGGTGCAGGAGCGACTAGGGATCACACATGCCTGAAAGAGACCACTAGACTATCATGGCATTTAAAGGTGGGGGGGGGGGGGCTGAAAGGACCTGCACTCTGCTGGGGTGGGGGTGGTTGATGTGCCATTTTTGGCTTCGGTTTCAGTTGAAAACAAGTGGCAGATTTTGTCTGCTGATTGTTTCAGTCAAATCCAAGAAACTGTATAGGTCTTGTCAGAACCAGCTACTTCTCAAAAATCTTATGCAGGTTTCAAACATTTCCATCACTCTCAACTCAGAACAAGTGCTCCCTTCTACATCCTAGTCTCAGTTCACTAGCCCTAACAGTGTTTAAAGTCTGGCCTGGGTTTACCAACACCCATTTAAAATAGCCTAGGCACAGCATGAAGACCACCTAACAAGCATACTCCTTTAAATGGAAGAGATGTTTCTTTGTCTCGCTATTGAGAATTGGTGCTTCACAAGTGATTATGACTCCAGTTTTCTCCCTATACCATATTTCACTGCCTATACTATCTCTCTTGACTAGGGCTGCAATTATCCTCCATTAAACTGCAGCTCCTTGTGATCTTCACTTAACCCTCCATTGCCTCAGGTATAAACTTAAATTGTGAGTCATATATATATAGGACAGAAAAAGACCTACTGTACCTCAATGCATACCACTTTCATAGTTGTATATAAGAAATTTAATATATGTATGTCTGAATGCATTCTTAACTAATCAATGTCTAGCCATTTTCTGATTTATAAAATGGATTCTTCATGTCAAGCTACCATTTGGAAGCCGCCTTTGTTATGGGACCTCTATCTTGGCCTTTCATCTTTCAAGAAGCTGTCTTGAATCAACTGAATCTGTGTAACTCAAGCATCTTACCTGGATTTGTTTTTTAATAATAGTGGTTATTCAAGGTGAAATAAGTGAACTTCAGCCCTAGTTAACTCCATCATAACAAGGTAGTTCTGTGTACTCATTCTAGGTTCTTACCAAAGGCAGTCATATCTTTCCATGTCAATGAGGAGATAGTGCTCCCCATGTTCTGTCCTAAACCACATAATCCATGCGAGAAGTCCCTTCACACTCTGGACTATGAAAAAGCTTTTGCTTATTTTATCTTGAGGGAACTGAATCGATTAGAAAATATATGCTGTTATCACCTTTGACCCCCCCCCCCCCCCCAAAAAAAAAAAAAAAAAACCAAACTGGTATTCCAGTAGCCAAATGAATATTGTCAAATTGGCTAGCGTCCTGTATTCAGTTCTGTTAACAGAAAAGCTAGTATTCTTCTGATCAGTGAAGTGTGACCTCACCAAATTAGAGCCACTGCTACTAACAGCTCTTTTGGCATCTTCTTCACTAGACAGCATTTGGCAGTTTTTTTTTTCTAAGTGGCAGCATTTCACACGGCACTGCTAAGGAAGTTGCTATTGCTGCCCGCATACATGCAGATATCTACTCGAAGAGACAGTTTTCTGTTTTGTTTTCTAAAGATTTGTATGCAATATTCATTAAGGAGATCTGGCTATTATATTGGTCCCTGGCGTAGGCAGATTTTCGCCAAAACACGGACCGTGTCGGGTGGTCTTTAAATAAAGAAATTTCGATTGTCCCAGTCTTGGAGGACTTTTTTTTGCTTTGTTTTGGTTGGTGTACTCTTGATCTCTCTCTCTTTTTCTTGGCAATAGAATAAAAACAAATGTACAAGTAGACCTAAGAGACAAATCATAAATAATGCTTAAAAATTATTTTAATGTATTCTTTGGCTTTGCATTCCTTGGTGTTCAGGTGTGTTTTCTTCTTATGCCCTGATGGATTCATCTCCACTACTCTCCCACTATCAATCAGTGTACTTCTGGGCTCTGACGTGAGACATATTTTGTTCTCTCTATGTACTTATTCTCTTGTTTGTCTGTCCTAATCAGATTGTAATCTCTGTTGAGTAGGGACTGTCTCTTCATGTTCAGGTGTACAATCCTGCATACGTCTAGTAGCGCTATAGAAATGATGGGTAGTAGTAGTTGATGCTCTGATATTCTCCAATGGTTGTCATTACCATCTTTACACTGATTACTCCCAGATCTCTCTTCACACCAGAAATGTCAGCAGGAATCCAGGCCCAAGGCTCAGCCTGTTTGTTTGACACTGCTGCCTGGATGTCTCACCGCCATCTGAAACTGATCATGACCCAGACTGAACTCCCCCCCCCCCAACCCACCTCTCCTTTTCCCCCCCCATTCTCTATTTCTGTGGATAACTCTCTCATCTGTCCTGTCACCTCATCTACCCTGTCTCCTTGGGGTCATTTTTGACTCCTCTCTCTCTTTCTTTGCACATAAAAGACTGCTAAAATTTATTGTTTCTTTATAACATCACCAAAATGTGTGTGCTCCTTCCTGAGTACATCAGCAAAACCCTTATCTATACTCTTATCATCTCATACTTAGATTACTGCAACTTGCTGCTTCCAGGTCTCCCACTAAACAATCTCTCTCCCCTTCAATCTGTTCAAAATTAGGCTGCACAAATTATCTTCCGCCAATGTTGTTACACGCACATAATGCCCTGTCTTCAAGTTATTCATTGGCTCCTTTTTTTGCTTCTGTATACAGTTCAAACTCCTTTTACTGACTTAGTGAATTCATTCTGCAGCTCCTCAGTATCTCCTCTTATCTCTCCCTACATCTGTCCTCGGGAGCTCTGTTCATTTTGTAAGTCACTCTTATCTGTACCCTTGACCTCCACTACCAACTCTATACCAGCATGGCTTTTGTGTGGGGAAATCTTGCCTGACCAATTTACTTCAATTCTTTGAAGGAGTGAACAAACATGTGGACAAAGGGGAGTCGGTTGATATTGTGTATCTGGATTTTCAAAAGGCGTTTGACAAGGTACCTCATGAAAGGCTACAGAGGAAATTGGAGGGTCATGGGATAGGAGAAAATGTCCTATTGTGGATTAAAAACTGGTTGAAGGATAGGAAACAGAGAGTGGGGTTAAATGGGCAGTATTCACAATGGAGAAGGGTAGTTAGTGGGGTTCCTCAGGGGTCCGTGCTTTTTAATATATTTATAAATGATTTAGAGATGGGAGTAACTAGCGAGGTAATTAAATTTGTTGATGACACAAAGTTATTCAAAGTCGTTAAATCGTGACAGGATTGTGAAAAATTACAAGAGGACCTTACGAGACTGGGAGACTGGGCGGCTAAATGGCAGATGATGTTTAATGTGAGCAAGTGCAAGGTGATGCATGTGGGAAAAAAGAACCCGAATTATAGCTACGTCATGCAAGGTTCCACGTTAGGAGTTACGGACCAAGAAAGGGATCTGGGTGTCGTCGTCGATAACACACTGAAACCTTCTGCTCAGTGTGCTGCTGCAGCTAAGAAAGCGAATAGAATGTTGGGTGTTATTAGGAAAGGTATGGAAAACAGGTGTGAGGATGTTATAATGCCGTTGTATCGCTCCATGGTGCGACCGCACCTTGAGTATTGTGTTCAATTCTGGTCGCCGCATCTCAAGAAAGATATAGTAGAACTGGAAAAGGTGCAGCGAAGGGCGACTAAAATGATAGCGGGGATGGGAAGACTTCCCTATGAAGAAAGACTAAGGAGGCTAGGGCTATACAGCTTGGAGAAGAGACGGCTGAGGGGAGACATGATAGAGGTATATAAAATAATGAGTGGAGTGGAACAGGTGGATGTGAAGCGTCTGTTCACGCTTTCCAAAAATACTAGGACTAGGGGGCATGCGATGAAACTACAGTGTAGTAAATTTAAAACAAATCGGAGAAAATTTTTCTTCACCCAACGTGTAATTAAACTCTGGAATTCGTTGCCGGAGAAAGTGGTGAAGGCGGTTAGCTTAGCAGAGTTTAAAAAGGGGTTGGACGGATTCCTAAAGGACAAGTCCATAAACCGCTACTAAACGGACTTGGAAAAAATCCAAAATTCCAGGAATAACATGTATAGAATGTTTGTATGTTTGGGAAGCTTGCCAGGTGCCCTTGGCCTGGATTGGCCACTGTCGTGGACAGGATGCTGGGCTCGATGGACCCTTGGTCTTTTCCCAGTATGGCATTACTTATGTACTTATGCTATGCTTTATATCTGGAATACACTTCCTGAGTCAGTACGTCATTATCTGTCTCTGGCCCTATTCAAAACTACAGTACGGTGTACAGCGCTGCGTATGCCTTTTAGCACTATAGAAATGATAAATAGTAGTAGTAAAAGCCCACCTTTTTGAGGATGCATGTAATTCAACCTCTTATTCATCTGTCTTTTACCCATGTTTGTTTTAATCATTCCCATAATAAACACTTTAATCCCCGTTTGTCAGTCTTGTATATATTGTAAGCTCTGTCAAGTAGGGACAATCTATTACCTGTTCTGTGGACAACACTGTAGTAGTACTATAGAAATGATAAATAGTAGAAGAGTCTATACTTCAAAATCCTAAATAGGCTGAAAAGTTGAATGGATTATGAATGTCTCAGTGTAAATACAGTGTTCTGACTGTTGAAACAAAGTTTTAGATCTACAATAAATAACTTTGTACAACTTTTGAGCTATAATATAACCTTTGGTATGCTAAATCTGCTGTATCATGTATTTATCTTTAGTAACACTTATGATGATTGTACTTATTTTTATAGGTGGATGGTATATCGACAAACTCCACACAGTTCAGAATTTTTCAGCATTACACATTTTCAGCGTTACCTCTCTAGTGTTCTTGATGCACAGCAGAACCGCAGTGCCCGTCAGTCTTTCTATGCCAGAAAGAAAATGAGACTCCTTGTTGTTCTAGAAGGGTAAGATTTCAGAAACTATCTTAAAGAATACAAGATAAGGGATCAATTTTTCTATTATTTAATTGAAAATTAAAAATAAATAAATAAAAACTGTTACTCTGTCGAAAATCATTATGAATCAGCCACAGTACTGAGTGATGTCATCCAGTGGCCCCTATATCCCAAAAAAGGGAAGGCACCAAAAGGCAAAATTTTGACACGCTGAGGAGAGATTAGAAAATCAACCTCCTTGCTCCATGGAAAACGATAAACTGCTGGTTCTGCGCTCGAGCATTGGGTGGGAAGGCACTCGGGCATGTGCAGTGGGGGCAGTGCCTCAAAGCTTTCTCAGAGCTCAGAAATAATTGAAAGATTTTCAGGGGATAAGCAGGCATAATATTCTCACATGTGGGTGATGTCATCCATGGAGCCTAGTTCGGACACTGCAAGTGCACTGTCACTTTAAATCTTTGAAGCAGTGCCTCCATTGCACATGCCTGACTGCCTTCCCACCCAATGCTCGAGTGCAGGACCAGCAGTTTATCTTTTTCTATGGAGCTAAGAGGTTGATTTTCTAATCTATCCTCGGTGTGTAAAAGTTTGCCTTTTGGTGCCTTACCTTTTTTGGGATATTTTTTATTAATGTATTAATGTTGTTAAATGTATTCATTTTTTCAAATTATTTTTCATTTTTCTGCCTTTGGGGCCTCTGAGCCCTTCCTTTCCCGGGAAGCATCGACCATTTTCACGTACGCAACTACTCAAGCTCACCAGGCCATAGAGCCTTTTGACCTTGTGTCAGCTGTTTTCCTCTCCATATCAATGAGGGTGCTTAGCGACTCTAAGAAGTGTACTTGATCCAGTAGGACTATTTCAGGCACAGATCCCAATAACTGGTGTGTTTAGTGCTTGAGTCCAGAGCACTGGAACATTGAGTGTAGCCTCTGCCTCCGCATGCAAGCGAGGACCCTTAAAGCCCGCAGAGTCCAACATGACAAGCCTTGTGGTTCTTCATTGACATTGGCATCCGCATCCAGCATGGCATGGAATTTCTCACTCGACACGGAACCTGCATCGACATTGGGTGCACCGACGCAACATCAAGATGGTCCGACATCAGACTCATTACCATGATCTAATAAGGACGCTGCATCCTCCTCTTCAGTGTTATGTGCATCAAGGGACCTGCATCGTAAAAAACCTAAGAAGCATCGCTATCATTCTTCCTCCAGGCACTCTGCCAACACTTCTCCTGCAATGACATTCTCGATGTACAGGAAGTGTCCATGCCACAGTGACTGCTCTCCAACTTATTTCTCATCGAAAGCATTCGAGGTCTTCGAGATCTCCTATGCCTACGCAGGTTATAACTCAAGCTGCACCCACACCGCTTTCTCAGCCAGTACCGACGCCTACTCTATAGGAAGAAATCTGGGCTATGCTCAAGGAGGAATTCTCAAGGCTATCTCATTCGCAGTCTATACAGGTTTACAGTGTGCTAGCGCCAGCCTCAGCCCAACCTGTTGATACATCGGAGAGACAGTCGCAGGAGAGGTCCTGCACACTGGCTTACTGCCAAACGTCAGGGGCAGCATGAACCCAACCAATGCACGCGTCAACATCAGCAGAGGAACTCCCTCCGACCTCACAGACTCATCTGCCTCAACAAAGAGCTGCCACTCTAGTCAACACTTTCCTTCACGTACTTCTCATGAACAGTACTTTGAAGAATCAGACTCAGACGTCTCCTCCAGAAAGTATATCCTTTCCTGTCTTTGTCAGTGAGATGGTTCAAGCCATAACTTTCAAATTGGAGACAGAGGATGAACCTCATTCAGAATTCTTTCAGGTTGTAGATTATGGCTCTCCTTCTAGAGAAGGAATCACTGTTCCACTTAAATACTCTAATCAAAAAACTGCAAGACTCCACTTACAGTTCTAGTTGCCCCAAAGAAAATTGATACACTGTACAAGATACAGAAATGCACTGGGTCTGAGAAAACACAGTTAACCTCATCATTCCCTAGTTGTGGAATCTGCTTTAAAATGCACACACAGTGCAAAATCTCATGCTTCTGTTCCTCCAGGTGGAGAAGCTAGAGCATTGGACTCTTTTGGCAGAAAAACATCTCAAGCTTCAATGCTAAAAAATCGCATACTAGATTATCAACTTTATTCTACAATTTACTTAAAATCTCTAATACAGAGTGCTCTCTTCTTTGCAGAATTCCTTCCCCCTGAGAAGGCTGATGAATTCCATAAGCTTCACAGGAAACTTCTGGATTTTCATAAATATCTGGCAAGGCGAGCCTTTGATGTATCTTCACACATTTCTGCCTTAGGAGTCATAATGCAGCGTCTTTCCTGGCTCAGGTCTCCAACCTTGATTCTGCAATCCAGAAGGTTCTAGTGGACTCTCTTGACATGGAAACAATGTGTTTGGTGATAAAATCGAGGAAGTGGCCGACCTAATTAAAAAAAAACATACAGATACTATAAAAACTCTATCTAGGCCACAGACTTCTGCTACCTCTTCTTCTTCTAGAACGTTAGGAGGATTTTAATGCTCTAATTTCTATATGTGTAAACGTCGTTCTACTCCTCCTCCACCTCAAAGGACTATGCCTAAACACTCATGTCCATGGCAGCATCAGGGTCAGAAATCCCAGACTTCTCCTTAGTCTAAACAAGAACCCAGTTTTTGACTTCTTCCTAGAGAACATTGCCACCATATAGTTTTCTGTGCCAGGTGACCTACTGGTAAGAGGAAGACTCATTTTCTTTCAACAGAGGTGGCCTCTCATACCCTCTGACTGTTGAGTGCTATGCACCATACAGCATGATTACATTCTGCACTGGGGAAAAAAAGACCTCCCAACCATCCACTATAGAGCCTCACTTCCTCTCCCTCCAGATGAGACTACTTCGAGAGGAGATCTCTGCCCTTCTCCGGCAAAATGCATAGTCCCAGTTCCTCTTCTGGACAGAGGTCGAGGGTTGTATTCCAGATATTTTCTCATACCAAAAAAGACAGGAGGAGTACGTCTAATTCTCAATCTACAAGACTTAAACAAGTTTCAACTCAAACAAACATTTTGCATTGTTTCCCTGGGCTCACTGCTTCCCACGATATAACTCAACAAATAGCTTTGCTCTCTGGATCTCAAGGAGGCATGCATGCACATACCTATTCTCCCTGCACACTGAAAGTTCCTTTTTCCGCTGTGGAACTCTACATTATCAAATCAAGGTCTTACCATTTAGCTTGGCTTTGCCTCTTCAAGTATTCACAAAGTGCCTGATAGTGGTAACTGCAACACTTTACAAGTGGGGCATACATGTCTTCCTCTACCTAAATGACTAATTAAACAAGGCAGCCTCCCAGGAGTCAACACACACCTCCATTCTATCCAGAACTCCTCAGGCTTGTTCAGTTACCCGAAATCACATCTTCAACCAGATCAGACCTGAGTGTTCATAGGGGCTCTCCTTGATGCTATGTATAGCCAAGCCTTCCTTCCTCAATCGAGAGCAAACAACGTATTGCATCTCTCCACTCAGGTGTTCAAATTCACCCAAATATCTGCTTGTCAGATGCTTTGCCTAATCAATCACATCGCTTCAACAGTCCATGTAACTCCATTGGCTCAACTCCTTCCAAATTCCTCAGTGGATGCTCTTCTCTTAGTGGTCCCAACCATGGGGATTATTCTTGGCCTCTATTCAAGTCCGCTACACCACTTTCTACAGTGGTGGATGGTGTCCCATAATCTCACTCGGGGTCTTCCATTTCAGCCCCCTCCACATCACAGGGTCCTCACCACAGATTCCTCTATGGTAGATTGAGATGCTCACCTCTATGGTCTTCACACACAGAGTTCTTGGTCCCCATGGGAAAAACAACATCATATCAACCTCCTGGAATTATGAGCAGTCTGGAACACTCTCAAGACCACATCCTTGATGAGGTAATACTCGTTCACATGGACAACAAGGTTGTGAAGTATTACCTGAACAACCAAGGAGAAACAGGTTCTTACCATCTTTGTCGGCAAGCAATCCAGATATGGACTTGAGCAACTTCTCAAAACCTATAAGAGCTGTTTACCTAGATGGCAAACAGAATGCTGTGGCAGACAAATTGAGCAGTGTCCTTCAGCCTCATGAATGCTCCCTCAGCAACTCTGTAGTTGGTCGAATATTCCAGCAGTGGGGGACCAAATCCATAGACCTGTTCACATCTCCTCAGAAGAACCAGCTTCTCCACTTTTGTTCCAGGATATATGCTCCCAATCATATAGCCCCAGGTGCCTTCTTGCTCCACTAGGGAACAGACCTTCTATATGCCTTTCCCCCACTATCTCTCATAGAGAAACCTCTGCTCAAACTGCATCGAGACCAGGGGATCATGATTCTCATTGCTCCTTACTGGACACGTCAAATCTGGTTCCCTCTTCTAGAGTTATTGTCCAAGGAACCATTGAGGTTAGATCCTTTTCCAACCTTAATAACACAGAAGGTGTCTCTCCATCTAGACTCCTTGCTTTCTAGCCCTGATGGCTTTGTTCCTGACTACATAGATTTACATTCCTTAAACCTTCCTGAAGGAGCCTCAAGGATACACCTAGCCATTAGGAAACCTTCAATGCAAAAATGTTACCCTTTCAAGTGGAAAACATTTTCTTTCTGGTGTGCATTCAGATTATTCAACCCTGCTAGGAGCTCTCTGACTACCCTTATGGAGTGCCTCCTCCATCTTTCAGATTCTGGCCTCAAAACTAACTCAGAGTACACTAGAGTGCCATTAGCGCATTTCACTTCAAGGCTGATAATAAACCAGTTTCTGTTCATCCCTTCATAGTAAGATTCATACCAAACCTCCTCCTTCTACTACTACTAATAGCATTTATATAGCGCTACCAGACGCACGCAGTGCTGAACACCTGACATAGAGAGACAGTCCCTGATCAAAGAGCTTACACAGCCTGTGACTTGGGATCTCAACATCATCCTCACAGCTCTAATGAAATGTCCTTTTGAACCATTTCATTCCTGTTCTCTGAAGCTCGTTTATAATGTAGTGTTCTTAATAGCTCTTATTTCTGCCAGAAGAGTAAGCACATTTCAAGCCCTTGTGGCAGAGCCACCTTACATCAAGTTCTACCATGACAGGGTTGTACTCTGAACCCACCCCAAATTCCTCTCTAAAGTGTTATTGGAGTTCCATAAGCCATACTCTCATCCTAGAGAAGCAGCACTGCATACCTTAGACTGCAAAAGTGCTCTAGCATATTATCTGGAGTGTACAAAACCTCATAGGAAGTCCTTCCAGGTTTTTGTATCCTTCGACCCTAACAGATTAGGGATACCCATCACCAAATGTACTATATCTACTTGGCTGTATCTCTTACATGTATATTGAGGCTGAGCTGACCCGGGTCACTGTAAGTGCCATGTAAGTTTTAAGGTGACAGTGCACTTGGCAGTGTCCGCACTGGGCTCCATGGATGACATCACCAACATGTGAGAATATATGCCTGCTATCCTCTGAGAACACATGCTACAGATAACTTTTTCTGAGAATGTGAGGAGCTTGCTTGGTGTTTAAGTAATTCACAAATCTTCATTTATTTTTGTCTTTGCTATTGGCAAGATGCAGGTCGTTCCCTGAAAATGTTTTCTTATTGATACTAGTTATATTTTCTATTGTGTATACTCCCTTGAGTTACTAAAATCCAAAATTGGAAATTGGAGTTTATCCTTGTGAATTGCCTCTTCATTCAAAAGAGGTTTGGACAACTTTCTTCTGGTTATTACCTTGCCTGCAAATGAGCTACGAGAAATACATTTACTTTATGGTATGTGCTGGGTCATCGTGAATCGATCCGGCCACTGTAGGGCTCGATGGACCTTAGTCTGACTAAGAATGGCTTTTCTTAAGTAACTCTCTACTGAAGAACAGCTATGTAGAGTACCATCTAGCACTTGCAAAGAAACATTTAGGGGACACTATATGCACGTGGGAGAATATTATGTGATCTTATGAGACTAAAGTTGTATTTTTTAATCTTACTGCTAAGCAATATGTGGCAAAAATCACCATCCCTACAGTAAAGCATAGTGGTGGCAGTATTGTATCTTGAGCAGTGGGGACAGAGAAGCTTATGAAAATCAAAGGAAAGAAGGATGGTGCAATATGCAGGCAGATACTAGAGGAAAACTTTTTTCAGCTTCCGTAAACTTGGAACTGGGTAATAGATTCATCCTAAGTGATCCTAAGCACAAAGCAAAACTATCCATGGGGTGGTTCAGTAAGAAGAAAGTAAATGTCTTCAACAGCACTGGTCAAAACACAGACCAGAATATAGTAGAAGATCTGGGGGAAGTCTTGAAAACTGCAGTCCATGGATAATCTGCAGACAACTTCAAAGAGCTTGTAGTGTTTTGCCAAGAAGAATAGGCAAAGGCTGTAAAGTTGGTTTACACATCAAAGCTGGTATTGTCCATAAGGGGTTTCCACTAAGTATACATTGATGTAAAAAAGATTTTCCCCCTCCTGATTTTCCTTATTGTATATCTGTAAATGTTGTAGGATCTGGGCTTGAGCACAATTTGTTTTTTATGTATAAGGACTTGAAAGAGGACTGCTGAGCACAAACCAGCCAGATCTAGGCCCACTATTTTAACGCCTAGATTTTCCTGGTCAAGTTAGGAAACAGAAATTAGTACTAGATGCTTAACTTCTGCCCTCCTGTTACTGAGCCCCAAACCAGTGGCGTAGCTACAGGGGGCCTTGGGGGCCCAGGCCCCCCCATTCCAGCTTCAGGCACCCTAACCCTGATGACCAGTCAAGTGCCTATTTTTTAGGCACTGTTGGCTGCCATCCCGCTCCGTGCACCAGGTTTGTCCAATCCATGATTCCAATTGATTCACCAATTCGTTTTTGGCAAATTGATTGAAATCGATTTTTTTCCTCACTCACTAGCCTTCACTTTTAGCCGCCTTCCTCTACTGCCGCCACCTTCCTCTGGGCTCCCCTCTCCCTCACATGACGCAGGATGCAGAGTCCCGCCCCTCCATGCCATCACCTTTTTGCTTTGCCCTGTGGCGCCCCTGTCGCTTTCCCAGTCGCGCTGCCTCTGACCACTGGCTCTAGCATAGAGACTGTCCCGAAGGGACGTAGTTTCAGCTGACGTCTTGTTTCCTGTTTTTTGCTCGGACCGATGGATAAGCTGAGGACTTTGCTGTTGACTGTTCTCAGCGTGCTCCTGCTGCTCTGGGGCCCAGATAAGAGCTGCAGTGCCACAAAGGGCAGATGTGAAGGGGAAGGTGGTGAAAACAGAGCATGGGATGTGAGAGGAAGATGCAGAGAATTGGAAAAGTGGGTGTGATGCATCGGATGGAAAGAGAAAAGGGTACAAATTTCAAAGGATATGTGAAGCAATATAGCCCCGAGAGAGAGAGCAGAACGGGGCTGGGCTTAACTGCACTGATGGTGGTTAGTTGGAAGGGTGAAGAGGTGCTAGAAGTACAACGCTGCCACGCTTCTCTCCCTTCCCCCACATAATCCCATGTCTGCCTTTCACTGAATGCTATTTAGCTTTAATTACCCACCCCCTCCAAATTTGAGCTCAAGGCAAGTTGGAGTACACTAGATAATTTCCCCTCCAGAAGGGCTGGCAATCTATTGTGCCCGAGTCACAAAAAGATGTGTCACAGGGAAAACTTGGATTTTAACCTTGGCTTCCCTGGCTCAGAGCCAGCTGCTCTAACTACTAGGCCATTTCTTAAATTATATGGCTGCTAGGGTATCTATTCTTCTTGATCTGAAATCATCATGGATGAAGCTGAGGAAGGGGCTAGGGGGACATTTTTTTACCCTGTTTATTATAGAGAGACCAATATGCTAATATATTCAATCAAGTTGAATCAAATCTAAAAAAACAGTTTTTTGAGTGAATTGAATTTAATCAAATCAAAATTTTTTTGACTGAATCGGACAGCACTACCATGCACTGCTGTAGCCTAGTGGTTAGTGCAGGGGACATTGATCCTGGGGAACTGAGTTTGATTCCCACTGCAGCTCCTTGTGACTCTGGGCAAGTCACTTAACCTTCCATTGCCCCTGGTACAAAATAAGTACCAGAATATATGTAAACCGCTTTGAATGTAGTTGCAAAAACTTCAGAAAGGCGGTATATCAAGTCCCATTTCCCTTCCCTTTTCAATTTTCCGGGCCACTGGCAGCGTCAGTAGGGTAAACACACTGCCTTCAGCGGCTGAAAGCTTTCCCTCTGCTCTGCTACAATTTCCTGTCCTGCCCAGGCGGGACGTTACAACAGAGGAAGAGCTTCCTGGGCCACTGAAAACAGTGTGTTTACCTTACTGACGCTACCGGTAGCCCAGAAAATTGAAGAAGGGGAGCAGTGAAGGACAGCGGTGCAGGGAGCCGGAACAGGCGATGTCAAAAATCTGAAGCCAATTAAGCTGGTCTCCCTTTCCCTCTCCTCTGCGCAGCTGTCATTCCCATTCACCCAAAACAAGCAAACCTATGAGCTGCTCTATCCATGTTGTTGTCCTTTATTGTTGGTAACATTTTTATTTGATCTCGCTTATATTTTCAAACATGCCAGCTTTACAGCATGCGGGGGTACATAGGAGAAGCATTAAGTAATTAGTTCTAAATTGTAAATCATTGTGTCATTTGGGAGGGGCTGGTTATGGGGACCGCTTGCATGCATGCAGAGATGTTTTCACCTAGTAAAGGACCACTTGTGTTGTTCATCTAGTAAAGGGCCGCCAAAACATACACTAGCCAGCTCATTTTCGAAAGTGATCGCCGGCCATCTTCCGACACAAATCGGGAGATGACCGGCGATCTCACAAAAGCGGCCAAATCGGTATAATCGAAAGCAGCTATTTTGACACCATCGCCGCTTTCCCGTCGCAGAGCCGGCGAAAGTTCAAGGGGGCGTGTTGGCAGCGATGTGAAGGCGGGGCATGGGCGGGGTTACGAAATGGCCGGCTTTAGCCCATAATGGAAAAAAAAAACCCGGCGATGAAGAGCATTTGGCCGCTTTTACTTGGTCCCTTTTTTTTGAGGTCCAAGCTTCAAAAAGGTGGCTGAACTGATGTGCACGTGGGTTTGCTTTATAAACCCAAAGGTGAATCCTAAGGGTGGTTGAACAATTGGTATAAACTGTGTTGTTTCTGACTACTTGTTTTGGGCTGCTTTGGATCCTGCTGATCTGTACATCTGCTGTCTAGAATGTTGGAAGCTGGAAATGAGAAAATAAAAATTAGTCTTTGGATGTACTCTGTAGAAGATGTTGTTTACTTTTGCAATTCGTGTATCGATGCTTGTTCTGGTATGTGTATGTTTATAAGGAGAAGGGGGTGGAAGGAACTCCAGGGACTTGAACTGGTTCATGTCAGCTTCAGAAAGGAGAGAAAGCAGTAGAACCAGAGGAAGGGACAAGAAGACTTATTTTATTAGTACAGCTTAATAAGGTATTTTATATTTCTTATAAAGTAAAGTTGAGGGATTTGTTCCACTGCAGTAATTATTTTCCAGGATACTGTGATGTGTGCTGAGAGGTTGACCAGACTCAAGTCTACTATAATGGCAACATTTAAGTCATGGGATAATTCAACTTCATTTAAAAATGTCAGTGTTTCTAAGGTTTCCATAAGTGTGCATGTGGTTTATGTTGATTTACTTGGAAATCCATTATCAAGTGCACTCTAAGGCATTATGTAGGAGTATACCAAGCACTACTCACACCTATATGCCTAGTGCCCCCCCCCCCCCCATGTTAACTCTAGCCCTCCCCCCCCCAATGTCAGTTCTGGCTAGGCCCCTGCCCCAAACCTAATCACTTTACTACAGCCACCTTTATTTTAACTGATAAAGTTAGACCCGTTAGAGTGGAGTCAGTTTTTAATTGGCAAGGCTTAACTGGCCAACTTCTAAAATCCACCTCTTGTTGATGGAAAATTAACGCATGTAATTGGTATAACTTATGTAAAAATAATACTTTGACCCGAAACGTGTTACAAGGCTGGCAGGATTTGCCGTTATCACTGCTAGGCAGAGTAAACTTGATAAAAATGGTGTTATTCCCTAAATGACTTTATGTGCTACAGACAATACCACTCTGGCTGCGCCGTAAAGATCTGAAGAGTTTCTATAAATTAGTGTCGAAGTTCTGCTGGAGGGGTAAGAAACCTAGAATTCGCTTCTCACATTTAATAGGAGGTTGGAACCGAGGTAGGGTGGGTGTGCCAGACCTGGCGCTGTATAACCAGGCGTGTCAACTGCGTCATTTAGGAGATTGGTATTTGGGCACACAGCGGTACACTCCCATAGCGCTAGAGACGGCATACTTGGCGTCCTATCAGCTTTTCTCGCTCCTGCACCACAAAACACGGAACCTTCCTGGGGGACTAAACAATAATGTGATGCAGCCGCTCCGAGAGGTGTGGGGTGCGCTTGTTCGGCGGCTTGAGGGAGATCCGGCAGTGACAGATCAACTTACCATATGTGGGAACAGTGATTTCATACCTGAGCTGTCGAGTCGTCAGTTTGTTGAGTAGGCACATCGGGGGATTTCACATCTGGCACATCTGGTGGGCGGAGATGGGCAGCCCTTCTCAGATGAGGAATTGATGAGCAGGGTGGGGGATTCCTGGGGTAATAGATTTGCTATACGACAGGTGAGGCATTATGTTGCTTCCTTGACTGGAGACCCTCTGGGAACACAGCTGGGGAGTAAGCTACAAGATTTTTTTCAGTCCATGGGTGAGGGAGAGATCACCATTTCGTTGCTCTTTAAAACACTAGCAAGGTGGCAGCCCCCCAGGGACTATGAGCCCCTGAAGAGAGCTTGGGAAAAGGAACTGGGCTCGTCAGTGGCATCATGGGTTATAACCAAATCGATAGCAAGAATACCCTTGTTAGTGTCAGATGCCCGAATGAGAGAATGTGCATACCGATGTATTTACAGAGGATATGTGGCTACCTCTCAATTGGCGCACATTGGAGGGAATCAAAGTCCAGAATGTCTTAAGTGTGGGAGGAGTCCCGGCACTCTGCTACATATGCTCTGGAGTTGCCCATCCTTGAGGAGGTTCTGGAGTCAAGTCTGAGGTTTCTGGGAAGGGCAGCTGGGGATTCCTGTTTTGGGGACAGTAGAACAATTACTTTTGGATATTCCGGGGACCTTTTAGAGGTAAAAATCGTTTTGAGACACTGATGCTCCGCAAGATGTGCCTATTAGCTAGGAAATGTATCTTACAGTACTGGACGGTTAAGGATCCTCCAGCGTATTGGCACTGGAGGACCCAGCTGCATTTGTTGGTATCTTGGGAGGCTGGAGATTCTAGGCTCTCACAGAGGGAGAGAATCTCTCTTCTGGCAATTTGGGGGCCTTATCTGCAGATCTTATGCCCCAGAGGACGCAGTTTACTCCTTAATGAAGGATGAGTTTATACCTTGTTAAAGAAGGGTTCCCTAAGGTTCCTGGGGGGGGAGGGGTAAGTTAGGAGAGGGGAGGTCTGGGGGGTGGAGGGGTGGGTAGGGGGGGCGGAGTTGGTAAGGTATAGACAGGCCTTCAAAGTTAGTACAGAGCTCATTGGGATTTTGGGTGTGAGGTTAAGTGACAAGGTTTTGTACCACTATTAGTTATTAATACCCGCAGAGTTTAATAGAAGCGGAGGGGGGGGTTCTGTATTGGTTTGGCAAAGTAGATCATAATTTGCAGTTAGGGCATGTTTGGGGATTCGTTCCTCTGTCTGTCTCTGGACATCACTTTTTGAATAATAAGCTATAGTTTGTAGTCTGTTGGATTTGGGGAGAGGGAGAGAGGAAGGACAAACTGAAGATGGGTTAGCCTTGGGAATGATGTTGCACACATTGCTTGCTTAAATGAGGTGCAGTTTAATATGAAATTGTTTAATTTGACCTGTCTTCAATATATAAAAATGTTAACGCAAAGAGGGGAGGGGGGGAAGAGGGAGGGTTAATAATACGGTAAGAGAAGTAAACGTTGAGAATGGTTGTATACTTACACTTAGTAAAGACTGGTATATACTGGTTGTTAATATTGTGATAAACGAGCCTGTATATTTTGTGGAGTTCTCAATAAAAATGTTTGAAATGTAAAAATAATACTTTGTAGGACATATAGTAGTAAATTTATTCTGATTTAATAAATACCATATACCTAACGAATCTTGAAATCTAGCCTTCCATCACCAAGAAGAGTGAAATATTTCTGTATCTCTCAAATGTGTAACTCTGGCATGATTGATCTAAGTTAATCAAAGTCATGTATTACATTTTCTCTGGCTCACATGACTGTGAGGTGCAAGCAGATGGACTCTGCATGCCTGTATTGCTTTTGCATCTTCTCATTGCTCAAGCAAACATTTTCTTCAAAGCCTTGAACTCAGTCACAGCGATAAGCTGCTGAAAAAGTTTTTGCATTTAATAGTCATTTCACATGTCTTCTCTTTGTTGTTCTTCCAGATATACAGATGTCATTGATGTTGTGCAGGCACTACAAACCCACCCTGATCTCGCTGTTAAATCTTCTTTCATCATCGGTTCAGTCACTACTTGTGTAGATCCTCTTAGCTGCTATATGGAACACAGGTGCAGTGGAAATACTGATAAAATATGAATCATTGCATCTGTACAAATGTGTGTTGCATTTTGTTAATGTCTTCATTAAGCCGCAAATGAGACCTCATTTACTAACCTGAGTTAACATTATAGTACATTTTAATGCTAATTATATATGTGGAGTGATATGATACAGACATTCAAATATTAGAAAGGTATTGTTATGTTTATATTTATTTAAAAAGCTTGATATTCCACCATTTCTGAATGCAGGCCATGGTGGCTAACAATTAAAACAATAAAAGTTAAGAGAGAAAAATGAAAAGAGCATCAAAAATAAACAGCATAGGAAAAGACCAGTCGGCAAAGAAATAATCATACATATTTAATGGGAAGCAAAAGGAGGTTAGACACATGTGAGTAAGCTGTTGGGATACTCAGACCACCTTGAAACTCCAAGCCCTTATGACAAGAGATTTAAAAGCTCTGTCAAAAGATAAGTTTTTAGTAAAATTTTATTTTATTAAAAAAAATTTTTTAACTTTATTAATTTTAAACAATACAATATTTGTAGAAACATGCATCTGCATATATTATTGAATTAAGAAAAAATAAAAAATAAATGTGACAGTGGGTTGGTAAAAATAAAGTAGAACAGCATATACAAACATACTATTAGGAAGTTAATTCCCTTTTGCAGGATTATATAGCTACCTAGCAGTGACCATGCTTTATAAAAGGACAAGACATGACCAAACCTTATGGCAGCTATTTTCTCATATCGCCTGTATGAACACAGCAGGTTCCACCATTCATGAAACGAAACAAGCTGATTATTTTTCCAATGCAGTGCAATCAGATGTAGGGCAAGAGAAATCATTAAGTTAAACAATTTAAGATATTTTTTGAGGGATTGGCAGGCCAGGAGTTGAAGCTTTGAGGATTAGTATTTTAATGGACAGAGTATCTTGAATTTTAAATATCTTCTGAATAGTGCCCCAAACTGAACGTCAGTATGATTGCAAATTACAACAGGAAAAAAGCAAATGATCTAGTGAACCCACTTCAGATTGACATGACCAACATAGATTTGAGGTACTTTGTTTTACTTTAGCAAGTTTTACAGGCATCCAGTAGGATTTATGGACAATATAGTAGGTGGACTGTAGAAGAGCAGCTGAAAAGGAGGATCGCATAGTTTTTGTCCAAAAAAGATCCCACTCCTTACTGGACAGCGAGACGTTTAGTTCATTTTCCCATGCAGAATTAAGGTCAGAACATATGTTAGGTTTTGACAATTGCACGAGTTTATACAATTTAGATGCAGACTTTGGGCTCATGAGGGATTGACATAGATTGCTGAAACTGGAGACTGTGGATTGACGATCTGGTGACGCAGGATAGAGACTTTCAATGATCTGAGTCAGATGTTCCCAAAACGTTCTATGCAAGTGAGGAATGTAGTGACAAGCACTACAATCCTGAAAAGGAATAACATTAACACCTGACAATAAATGCATTGGTGACCAAATATTAGCGAAGTACCATATTTTGCGGAGACTAGGAGAGGCTTTGAGCGAAAACATAGAGTTATACCAAATAGAAATATCAACAGAGTTTGACCATTTAAACTTTAAGAGAGAACACACAGAGTTTACTGAGCGCGCTGAGTTCTTTATCATCAGATGATGTGGAGCATATCTGAATCTGTTCATGGTCAGAAGTAGATTCAGTGGTAGAGGAAATATTTGTTCTCTTTCGAAAATTACCCATCTGGGGGTATCAGTTGACAAAGATGAGTACTATTGTTTGGTCTGAGACACCTGAAAGGCCAAATGATAAAGCTTAAAATCTGGTACATTTAAAACCCCGAGGCTTTTGGGAATTTTTAAATTTTTTAAATGACAATTCAGAACGAATGTGAGGAGGGAGTGAATTTCAAAGTGAAGATGCCAGGAAATAGAAAGCAGACGAATGAGTGGATTCATAATCTGCAAATCTGGGAGAGGGGAGAACCAAAGAGTGGGAATCCAGTAAACAGAGGTCAGGAGAGTGGTGTACGGTGTTACAACAGAGGTATGATAAGCTGGTGTACTGAGATGAAGCGCTTTATGGGTCAGGCATAAAATTTGAACAAACATCTGAAGTGTACTGGAGCCAGTGCAACTGAAGGAAAAGAGGAGTGATATCGTATTTCCACACCTTATACAGAAAACGAGCCACAGAGTTATGCAAAGGGAGGGAGGGAGGGGGAAGACTCTGGAACTCAGAGGGAGGGGGAGAAGACCCTGGGACTCGGAGGGAGGTAGGGAATGACCCTGGAGCTCGGAGGGAGGAGACGGACGACCCTGGAACTCGGAGGGAGGGACGACCCTGGAACTCGGAGGAAGGGAGGGGGATGACCCTGGAACTCAGAGGGAAGGGGGCCCATGGCACACACACTCATTCTCACACACTCTCTCTCTCACAGGCACACTCGCACCCAGTCTCACTCTCTCTGTCACACGCACATTCACTCTCTCTCACACACACTCTCTCAAACATACACACTCCGAGGAAAACCTTGCTAGCGCCCGTTTCATTTGTGTCAGAAACAGGCCTTTTATAAATCAGATATTAAAATATTTATGAAATACATTTTCAAAGCTTTACGGAAATGTAGGTAAGTGGGTAAAGTCTTTATCTGAATAATTATATTATCTAAATTTTACTTGATTGAATCTTAAGAGCTATCCAAAAGGCCTTAAAATGAATATCTTTAGTACTAGAGTAACCTAGAGTTAAAGTAGAATTAAAACGATAAGTGTGCCTTACCACAGAGTAGGTTAAAAGTTGTATACAAAAAAAAAATCTTAAACCAAGTAAAATGTTAAATACTAAACAAGCTATTTTAAATTCAATCCGAGCACTTTTGGATCCATCTTCAGTTTTAGAAGCATTTCCATTTATTTATTCACCACAGACTAACTGACCTGTAGTTCCCAGTCCCTCTCTTACTTTTGCTTTCTGGAGAGGGGCCACATCCACCCTTCTCCAGTCCTGGTGGGCCACTCCCATCTCTAAAAAAAAAAAGTATTGAAAAGGTCAGATAGTGAAGCCAACAGAATTTCCCTAAATTTCTTCAGTACATTTGGATGAATACCTTAGAAAAGTAGCCTAATCTTTAGTACAGTGGGCTAAGAACTGGGTTCAAGTCCCACTGAAGCACTTTGTGACTCTGGGCAAGTCACTTAACCCTCCCACTGCCCCAGGTACAAAATAAGAACCTATATATAATATGTAAACCATTTTGGTTGTAACCATGGAAAGGCGTTATATAAAATCCCATCCCCGTTCCCTTCTGGCTCCACCTCTTTGTCTACCTTTAACAGATAAGTTTTTTTTTTTTTGTTACATTTGTACCCCGTGCTTTCCCACTCATGGCAGGCTCAATGCGGCTTACATGGGGCAATGGAGGGTTAAGTGACTTGCCCAGAGTCATTAAGGTAGGATATCTATTTGTGTGGTCCTACTTAATGTATAAACTTAATAGGTTAGCAGTTGAATACCACTGCGATCTGGTTCAGTTAATTCAGTTAAATCTATGCTGCTAAAATACCTCCTATTCCTTCTGTCCGCAGTAGTTATGCATCGGCTGGTTCCAGATCTTTAAAACAAGAATTATGAGGCTTACTCTGAAGCTAAATGCATAAATCCTTTTGGATGTCAGTCTCTTTATTTTCTGAAATTTTCTGTTTTCTTCTTAGGTTTTTTTTCCCAAAATTCTTGGACCAGTGTTCACAAGGTGAGTAAGATATTTAATTTCTTTGTCAAATTATGTTAGAAACTGTGTCCAAAATGGTTATTAGTTAAAACATTATCTTTCACTTTGAGGTCCCCTGTTTATCCTGTATCTTGTTATCTAAAAATAAAAAATGAAATATGAGATGGAATAGTAATCACAGAAACTGATTTGGCCACCAAGCTTTATAAGTACTTGCTCATGTGACACCACACTTCAGAAGAAATAGAGATTGGGTGGCTATAGGCAACTGTAAAAACAGTGATTTTGCCACCAGTCATTAGATGATATATTATTTTAACACAGTGAATAGTGGAGTGCCGCAGGGATCTGTACTGGAACCAGTTCTATTTAACATATTTATAAATGATATGGAAAATGGAACGAGTGAGGAGATTAAATTTGTAGATGATGCAAAATCATTCAAGGTTGTCGAAACACATGCGGATTATGAAAAATTGCAGGAAGACTTTAGGAAACTGGAAGACTGGACATACAAATGACAGATGAAATTTAATGCGGACAAATGCAAAGTGATGCACATTGGGAAGAATAGTCCAAATCATAGTTACCTGATGCTAGGGTCCACCTTAGGAGTCAGCACTCAAGAAAAGATCTAGGTGTCATTGTAGACAATATGCTGAAATCTTCTGCCCAATGTGTGGCAGTGGGCAAAAAAAGCAAACAGGATGCTAGGAATTATTAGGAAAGGGATGCAAAATAAGACCAAGAATATTATAATGCCTCTGTATTGCTCCATGGTGTGACCTCACCTTGAGTATTGCCTTCAATTCTGTTCGCCATATCTAAAAAAAAAAAATACAGCAGAATTAGTAAAGGTTCCAAGAAGAGCGATCAAAATGATAAAGGGGATGGAACGCTTCCCATATGAGGAACGGCTAAAGAGGTTAGGCTCTTCAGCTTGGAAAAGAGACAGCTGAGGAGAGATGTGGTTAAGGTCTATAAAATCCTGAGTAGTGTAGAACTTGTAGAAGTGAATCGATTTTTCACTCTTTCAAACGGTACAAAGACCAGGGGACACTTGGTTAAATTACATGGAAATAGTTTTAAAACAAATAGGAGGAAATATTTTTTCACTCAAAGAATAGTTAAGCTCTGGAACTCGCTACCAGAGGATGTGGTAACAGCGGTTATCATATTTAGGGCTCTGTTTACTAAGGTGCGCTAGCGTTTTTAGCGCGTGCATAAAATTAGCACATGCTGTGTAGGCACCCATAGGAATATTGTGGGCACCTACACAGCACACGCTAATGGTTAGCGCACTCTAAAAGCACTAACACGCCTCTAATGTGGCTTAATAAATGGGGCCCTTAGTTAGTTAGTTATTGGGATTTAATTGCCTTTATGAAGAGTCACCCAAGGCGGTGTACAGCAGGTACAGTTTAACATAAAAAAGTTTGGATAAATTCCTGGAAGAAAACTCCATAGTCTGCTATTGAGACAGACATGGGGAAGCCGCTGCTTGCCCCAGGATTGGTAGCATGAAATGTTGCTACTAATTGGGTTTCTGCCTGGTTCTTGTGACCTAGATTGGCCAATTTGGAAGCAAGATACTGGGCAAGATGGACCATTGATCTGCCCAGTATGGCTATTCTTATGTTCTTATCTTAGGTGCTTAAAGCTGATATTCAGCAGTATAATATAGATAGAGTCCTCTCCTGCCTGGTTAAATCACTTTAAATATTGACCTTGTTGCTTTTAAACATTTTGCAGGTTGTATGGGGGGGGGGGGGGGGGGGGTTGAGTAAAAGATTTTCAAATTGTATGTACACTTTAATATGTTGTTGACTTTTGTTAAATATGTTACTTGCGAAGCAGACTATTCCCTAGTTAAGTGTTAATAAAGACTACTCTTAAATAAAAAGTTTTGCAGTTGTAGAACATTACAGTGTTTTAGCACACACTTGTCAGTCTCAGATACATCATTGCAGGGGCAGCAGAGCACTTTTATGTTTGGGGGGCCCAAGCTCTCCCCCTCCAGCTTTGCCCCCTGACTCCACTGCATCCCCAGTTCCAAAACCCACCCTCCTTCACCCCAACCTCCCCCCTTACCTTACCTACCATCTCATAGCCACCCCATGTTATCCAGCATTTTTCTCCTTCCCTGCCTTTCAACTCCACATGTTCAGCATCTCACTCCTTCCCTCCCCCACTCCATAGTGTCCAGTTTCTCTCCATATGCACATGCTAAAGACCTGCTGGATCCCATCACATCCGAACTTCCTGTTTTGGATGGTGCAGAAGCCAGCCGACCTTGAGTATGCTTAGATGCTCAAGGATCCACGCTGGCTGGTTACAATGCCTTTCTGCAGTTTTACAGCCCCAGGAGAGGGAAGTGAAAATTAAAAAAAAAAGGAAACCCCTCATGGGGGAGCAGGGAAGAAGGGATACAATGTTTCCTTTAAGGAGTGAGTTGATGTGAGCAAAACTTTTCCATTACATTATCCTGTGAGCATTTCTCACAGTTACGTACACAGATGTGTTCGCACACACATACACATACATAAAAACTCACAGGGAGATTGGAAAGACTTCGATGAACCATGTTTTATTTGTGCTTTCCCTACTTGTTTGCCTGTATTTTAACTGTAGCTACTCTGAATTTTACTCAGCTGCTGGATGTGTAGCACTGCTTAGAGGGAACCCTACTCTCCCTGTATGAGCACCAAACTTTAGAAAAAAAAATTTTCCCTTTCCCAGTGCCTCTGTTACTGATGCTATTATGCACACTGAATGCACTCTAGAGAATTATGTACAAAAAAAAAATGCACAACCAAATAATACAAAATATTAGTGTTTGCAGTATTCTGAAATTATACGCAGATACTTTAACACTTGGCTCTCAGTCAGCCCTAGCTCCCCAGTCCACCATCTTCCTGTTGGTTACATGAGCAGTGATGTTCAGTGGCACTTTAACAGAAATCCTGTGGGTACAAAACATTAAATGTCACTCAGGACCTACAGAGCAATGCTTTCATATGATAATGGCAGTAACTTCCATGAGTCACACAGAAAAAGACAACACCATAACCACTAAAATGTAAACACCATAACCATAAAACTAAAAGGTAAATCTATTGGAAAACTGTTAGCATTGTTTGCACAGATCAATCTTGCACAAACAATGCTAACAGAAAACCATGTCTCTTTCGCACAGACAGAATACAGATAGATCCTTACCCAGTATAGAATAAGTAATCATAAACTAAAAATAGAAATATGTCGACAGAAATTAAACTGAACTCCTAAGAAGCCAGACTCTGCATACACAGAACACCAGAGAAAGAGAAACAGTGATGCTTCTCTAACTATACTGGGCAAAATATAAAGACAGTGGACATAAATTTAAAAAGCTGATATATTCCAATCGTATTACAAATTAACAAATGCAACAAAAAAATGGAAAATGCAACGATACCATTTTCTTGAACTTACTACATTTTTCAATTAGTTTTCAGAGGCCAAAACCATCTTCTCCAGATCAGGACAGTATACTTCTATTATGGTGTCCTGTCCTGACCTGAGGAAGGAGGTTTTGGTCTCCGAAAGTTAGTAAAATATGTATTAAATTTAGTCCAATAAAAAGATATCACCTTATTTCCATTTTCTATTTATAGGTATTAAAGTTTATTAACACAGCTACCACACTACTTTATCCTAAACTAAAAATAAGACTGTTTTCTGTTTTTTCTTTCTGAACATTTACTTTTTCTAATTCTGTTTCTCCCAGTCTCTGGTTTCTACTTTCCTTCTCTCCTGCCGGGAATTCCTGTCCATTTGTCATTTCTCGCCTTTTCCTTTCATCTTTCTTCAATATTTTTATTCTGCCTCTGTCCACATTTAATTATTTCATACTATCTAGTCTTCAATTTCCCTCTTTTTGCTGTGTCTTCCTCTCTTTCCTTCTACCCAGCTCTCCTATTCTACTTCCTCTTATTCCCCAATCTCTAACTCTAGCCTCTGCCCCATTCAGCATCTTCCCTCTCTCTCTGCTTCTTCCATCCATCTGCCTTCCTTTTTCCCCTTCCTTCCAGCGTCTGCCCTCTCTCCCCTTTCCAGCCAGTGTCTGTCCTCTCTCTGCCCTTTCTCTACATCTTCTGTCCTTTCTCGTCCCGTTCTATCCAGCAGCTGCCTTCTTTCTCTTCCCCTTCCATCCATTGTTTGCCCTCTCTCTTCCCCTTCCATCTAGCATTTACCCCTTTCTTCCCCCTTCCATTTAGCACCCACCCTCTTTCTCTTCCCCCTTCTATCTAACGTCTTCCCTTTCCCCATCCAGTATCTTCCCTCTTTCTCTCCCCCTTTCATCCAGTATTATCCCTCTTTCTTCCCTCCTTTCATCCAGTATTATCTCTTTCTTCCCTCCTTTCATCCATCATCTTGTCTACCTCATCCAGCATCTGCCGTCTTTCCTTCCTCCTTCTGTCCATCATCTTCTCTCTCCCATCCAGTATCTGCCATCATTCTTCCCCCTTCCATCCAGCATCTTCTCTCCCCATCCAGCATCTGCCCCCTTTCTTCCCCCTTCCATCCAGCATCTGCCCTTTTTCTGTCCCCTTTCCATCCAGCATCTGCCCTCTTTCTTCCTTCCATCCAGCTTCTGCCCTCTTCTTCTCCCCCTTCCATCCAGCTTCTGCCCTCTTCTTCTCCCCCTTCCATCCAGCTTCTGCCCTCTTCTTCTCCCCCTTCCATCCAGCTTCTGCCCTCTTCTTCTCCCCCTTCCATGTAGCTTCTGCCGTCTTCTTCTCCCCCTTCCATGTAGCTTCTGCCCTCTTCTTCTCCCCCTTCCATCTAGCATCTGCCCTCTTCTTCTTCCCTTCTATCCAGCATCTTTTCTCCTCTCTGTCTCGCCCCTCTTGCTGCAACCCTCACTGCTGCTGCTTTAAACAAAGAGCAGCAGTGGCAAAACAAAGTACCTCTGTTGCGAGGCCGCACTGGGCACAGGTGCAGCTGCCGGCTGTGCCCCGGAATAGGAAGAGACATCAGAGGGAGGGTGAGACTGGCAGCCACATCTGTGCATAGTGCGGCCCAGTGATGGAGGTACTTTGTTTTGCCACTGCTACTCTTGGTTTAAAGCAACAGCAGCAAGGAGGTGGGGATTGTTCTGGTGCCCAGCTGCACATTGGCAGGAGAGAGAACATTTTGGGGTTGCCATGGCACTCCCTGTTTCAATACCGCATCACTGGGTTAAATTTTTTTGGGCCTGGTATTCAGATGTGGTGGTTGTTGGATAAAGTGTTTGTGTGTTATTCCTATATTCGGTGACACAATTTAAGAACTGGTGCTGAATATATGTTTATGTGCATCTGGCACTGCCACATCCTTCTGTAAAGCCTGCGGTTTCACTGACTTAACTTTAAAAAGTAAGCTAGGTGGACAGCAGCTGAATTTCACAGATCTCAAGATAACTTTTTAGATTACCTCCAGCTTGCCTCTAACCCCACCTCCAAGCACATAAATAAATGAATAGGCATTATCGGGTCAGTATGTAATCCCCACAGCCAGTGTTTTGTAAAAATGCTGACCACAGTGTTGAAATATTTCTCTCAAATTCTGCACTGGTATCCCTGGAAACTGTGGTGCTAAATATACATGTAGATCTGTAGCTGCTACTGCTATATGGATAGTGGCAACAGAGTATTACTGCTATCTATATAGTTGGATAGAATGCCCTCTTTCCTCCCAGGCACCATACGGATAGAGCTGGATTGGATAGAGGACGTTTTCAGTGGTGCTACCCATATAATAAAAGACAATGGATCAAGAAGATGAAGAAGAGCGAACTTTATTAAAATAGCCTAATGTGGCCACATTTTGCCTATGGCAGGCTGCTTCAGGGGCAGCGACTGTTAATCAGACATACATCAAATTAAAAACAACTATACTCAAAACCTATATACAACATAAATCTAGTTAGGACCATAGTATGAGCATCCAAAATACACTAAAAGCAAATAATAAATAATCCAAGTGTAATAGATAATAAATAATTGAAGTGTAATAAATAATAGTAAAAACATTAAAGTGATACTATAAATTATCTGCTGAATATCAAAAGAATAAATAACATACATAATAAAATCATACATAATTAAAAAGTGTAAGCATGCAAATCTTCCAAAGACTTAAAAGTACCTTAATAGTGCATCAGTATAAATAGTGTCCATATCTCTAGTAATGCTCAGTGTCTCATTGTAAAACAGCATTCAAATAGTGCTCTGTATCTTATTATTAGATTGTAAGCTCTTTGAGCAGGGATTGTCTCTCTTTGTTAAATTGTACATTCTCCGAGGACAAGCAGGCTGCTTGTTCTCACTGATGGGTGACGTCCACGGCAGCCCCTCCAGTCAGAAAACTTTACTAGCAAAGGCCTTTGCTAGTCCTCGCGCGCCCATGCGCACTGCGCATGTGCGGCCGTCTTCCCGCCCGAACCGGCTCGTGTTCGTCAGTCTTCTTTTGTCCGCGCTCGGGACGGTCGTGTTTTGCGCCGTTTCGCGCCCCTCAAAGTCGACCCTCGCGCGTCTTTGCGATTTTCGCTGAAAAAAAAAAATAATAATAAAAAAGAGGACCTTTACGGTCTTTACCACTTTCCCGTGCTTCCAGATTTTGCCCCGCGTAAGTTTCCTTTCGCTTTCGGGGTAGGCCTTTTTTGAGGCCTCGGTACGGGTTTTTTCTCTCCCTATTTTTGGTGCCTATTTTGCCATTACGAGTTTTGATTTCGCCGGCGTGATTTTTCCGCCCATGTCATCGAAGTCTCCCAGCGGCTTCAAGAAGTGCACCCGGGTAATCTCGCTCACTGATAGGCACGCGTCGTGTCTGGGGGCTGGGCACCGCCCGCAGACCTTTAGTCTTTGCGCCCTTTTACAAAAGAGGACTCAGGTAGCGAGATTGGCCCAGTGGAACGTGTTGTTCTTGGGCTCTTCGTCGGCAACAGCACCGGGGGCATCGAGTGCATCGACGTCGACACCATCAAGACGTTCGACCTCGGCATCGAGGCATCCGACCCTCTGCATCGTCGGTACTGAGACATCGAAAGGCTGCGTCGGCGTCGGTGGTACCGGGACCTCCACTAGTGCTGATGTCGTCGGACGGTGGTGCTTCGACTGGAGTGCAGATGAGGGCTGTCCATTCCCCTGCTGGTGGCGGTGAGCCTTCGGGTGGGTCTCCCCCTACCCTGAGGGCTCCTGCGGTACAGCCCCCCTGAGACCGACCTTCTTCGGCCTCGGCCCCGAGGAAGCGACGGCTGGATTCTACGTCCTCCTCATCGGTACCGGCAAGTTCCGGTGACATGCTTCGTTTGAAAAAGTCAAAGAAGCATCGACACCGGTCTCCTTCCCGCATCGGTACCGAGAGCTCTGGGCCGCCGAGGGAGTCGGCACCCAGTAGGCATCGGCACCGGGAGGACCGCTCACCCTCTGTTCAGGAGGTGTCGATGCGCTCCACCTTGGACAGCCCGGAACAGCCTCCACGCCCAGAACAGACTCTGACCATGACGCCTGCATCGGCTTCCATGTCTTGCTCCACAGCCGCTCTGCACGAGAGTCTCCGGGCCGTTTTCCCAGAGATCCTGGGAGAGCTGTTGCGCCCTTCCCCTCCGGTACTGGGGGTGCTTGCGCCACCGGTACCGTCGAGTGAGGCGCCGGCTGGCCCCTTGCCCGGGGTCAGGTCTCCGACATCGGTGCCGCTTGCGGTACCGACTGCGGTCGCCTCCCAGGAAGGCTCCCCGACGACGACGGCGGAGGGAGCTTCGCCGGTGCTGGCGAGGGAGTCTACCTCTCGACACTCCCACCGTGGCCGTGTTTCCACGGAGTCGAGCCGGGCACGGCTTCAGACACAGGTTCATGAACTTGTCTGATACCGATGGTGAGGCCTCGTGGGAGGAGGAGGAGGACATCAGATATTTCTCTGACGAGGAGTCTGATGGCCTTCCTTCTGATCCCACTGAAAGGCAGCTTTCTCCTCCCGAGAGTCTGTCTTTTGCGGCCTTTGTCCGGGAGATGTCTACGGCCATCCCCTTCCCGGTGGTTGTGGAGGATGAGCCCAGGGCTGAAATGTTTGAGCTCTTGGACTATCCTTCTCCACCTAAGGAAGCGTCCACAGTACCCATGCATCATGTCCTAAAGAAGACATTGCTGGCGAACTGGACCAAGCCTCTAACTAATCCCCACATTCCCAAGAAGATCGAGTCCCAGTACCGGATCCATGGGGACCCAGAGCTGATGCGCACTCAGTTGCCTCACGACTCTGGTGTGGTGGATCTGGCCCTAAAGAAGGCTAAGAGTTCTAGGGAGCATGCTTCGGCGCCCCCAGGCAAGGACTCTAGAACCTTAGACTCCTTTGGGAGGAAGGCCTACCATTCTTCTATGCTCGTGGCCAAAATCCAGTCTTACCAGCTCTACACGAGCATACATATGCGGAACAATGTGCGGCAGTTGGCGGGCTTGGTGGACAAGCTCCCTCCTGAGCAAGCCAAGCCATTTCAGGAGGTGGTCAGGCAGCTGATGGCGTGCAGAAAATTTCTGGCCAGAGGGGTATATGATACCTTTGATGTTGTATCCAGGGCCGCTGCTCAAGGTGTGGTGATGCGCAGACTCTCATGGCTGCGTGCCTCCGACCTGGAGGATAGGATCCAGCAGCGGATTGCGGACTCCCCTTGCCGAGCAGACAATATTTTTGGAGAGAAAGTCGAACAGGTGGTAGAGCAGCTCCACCAGTGGGATACTGCTTTCGACAAGTTCTCCCGCCGGCAGCCTTCAGCATCTACCTCCTCAGGTAGACGTTTTTATGGGGGAAGGAAGACTGTTCCCTACTCTTCTGGTAAGCGTAGGTACAATCCTCCTTCTCGACAGCCTGCGGTCCAGGCTAAGCCCCAGCGTGCTTGCTCTCGTCAGCAGCGTGCGCCCCAGCAAAAGCAAGGGGCGCGCTTTTGACTGGCTCCAGCAGAGCATAGCCAACATCAACGTGTCCGTGCCGGGCGATCTGCCGGTCGGGGGGAGGTTGAAAGTTTTTCACCAAAGGTGGCCTCTTATAACCTCCGACCGTTGGGTTCTTCAAATAGTCCGGCAAGGATACACCCTCAATTTGGCCTCCAAACCTCCAAATTGCCCACCGGGAGCTCAATCTTACAGCTTCCAGCACAAGCAGGTACTTGCAGAGGAACTCTCCGCCCTTCTCAGCGCCAATGCGGTCGAGCCCGTGCCATCCGGGCAAGAAGGGCTGGGATTCTATTCCAGGTACTTCCTTGTGGAAAAGAAAACGGGGGATGCGTCCCATCTTAGACCTAAGGGCCCTGAACAAATATCTGGTCAAGGAAAAGTTCAGGATGCTTTCCCTGGGCACCCTTCTCCCCATGATTCAGGAAAACGATTGGCTATGCTCTCTGGACTTGAAGGATGCCTACACGCACATCCCTATACTGCCAGCTCACAGACAGTATCTGCGATTTCAGCTGGGCACACGTCACTTCCAGTACTGTGTGCTACCCTTTGGGCTCGCCTCTGTGCCCAGAGTGTTCACGAAGTGCCTGGCTGTCGTAGCAGCGGCGCTTCGCAGGCTGGGAGTACACGTGTTCCCCTATCTCGACGATTGGCTGGTGAAGAACACATCCGAGGCAGGAGCTCTACAGTCCATGCAGATGACTATTCGCCTCCTGGAGCTACTGGGGTTTGTGATAAATTATCCAAAGTCCCATCTTCTCCCAGTACAGAGACTCAAATTCATAGGAGTTCTGCTAGATTCTCGGACGGCTCGTGCCTATCTCCCAGAGACGAGGGCCAACAACTTATTGTCCCTTGTCTCGCGGGTGCGAGCGTCCCAGCAGATCACAGCTCGGCAGATGTTGAGATTGCTGGGCCACATGGCCTCCACAGTTCATGTGACTCCCATGGCCCACCTTCACATGCGATCTGCTCAGTGGACCCTAGCTTCCCAGTGGTTTCAGGCTGCTGGGGATCTAGAAGACGTGATCCACTTGTCCACGAGTTTTCTCAAATCCCTGTATTGGTGGACGATTTGGTCCAATTTGACTCTGGGACGTCCTTTCCAAATTCCTCAGCCACAAAAAGTGCTGACTACGGATGCGTCTCTCCTGGGGTGGGGAGCTCATGTCGATGGGCTTCACACCCAAGGAAGCTGGTCCCTCCAGGAACGCGATCTGCAGATCAATCTCCTGGAGTTACGAGCGGTCTGGAACGCTCTGAAAGCTTTCAGAGATCGGCTGTCCCACCAAATTATCCAAATTCAGACAGACAACCAGGTTGCCATGTATTACATCAACAAGCAGGGGGGCACCGGATCTCGCCCCCTGTGTCAGGAAGCCATCTGCATGTGGCTGTGGGCTCGCCGTTACGGCATGTTGCTCCAAGCCAAATACCTGGCAGGCGTAAACAACAGTCTGGCCGACAGGTTGAGCAGGATCATGAAACCTCACGAGTGGTCGCTCAATTCCAGGGTAGTGCGGCAGATCTTCCAGGTGTGAGGCACCCCCTTGGTGGATCTCTTTGCATCTCAGGCCAACCACAAGGTCCCTCAGTTCTGTTCCAGACTTCAGGCCCACGGCAGACTGGCATCGGGGGGAAGGTCTACTGTATGCTTATCCTCCCATACCTCTGGTGGGGAAGACTTTGTTGAAACTCAAGCAAGACCGAGGCACCATGATTCTGATTGCACCGTTTTGGCCGTGTCAGATCTGGTTCCCTCTTCTTCTGGAGTTGTCCTCCGAAGAACTGTGGAGATTGGAGTGTTTTCCGACCCTCATCACACAGGATGAAGGGGCGCTTCTGCATCCCAACCTCCAGTCCCTGGCTCTCACGGCCTGGATGTTGAGAGCATAGACTTTGCCTCTCTGGGTCTGTCAGAGGGTGTCTCCCGTGTTTTGCTTGCTTCCAGGAAAGATTCCACTAAGAGGAGTTACTTCTTTCTTTGGAGGAGGTTTGCCGTCTGGTGTGACAGCAAGGCCCTAGATCCTCGCTCTTGTTCTACACAGACCCTGCTTGACTACCTTCTGCACTTGTCTGAGTCTGGTCTCAAGACCAACTCTGTAAGGGTTCACCTTAGCGCAATCAGTGCATACCATTACCGTGTGGAAGGTAAGCCGATCTCAGGACAGCCTTTAGTTGTTTGCTTCATAAGAGGTTTGCTTTTGTCAAAGCCCCCCGTCAAACCTTCTACAGTGTCATGGGATCTCAATGTCGTTCTCACCCAGCTGATGAAACCTCCTTTTGAGCCACTGAACTCCTGCCATCTGAAGTACTTGACCTGGAAGGTCATTTTCTTGGTGGCAGTTACTTCAGCTCGTAGAATCAGTGAGCTTCAGGCACTGGTAGCCCAGGCCCCTTACACCAAATTTCATCATAACAGATTAGTCCTCCGCACTCACCCTAAGTTCTTGCCAAAGGTAGTGTCAGAGTTCCATCTGAACCAGTCAATTGTCTTGCCAACATTCTTTTCCCGTCCTCATTCCTGACCTGCTGAACGTCAGCTGCACACATTGGACTGCAAAAGAGCATTGGCCTTCTATCTGGAGCGGACACAGCCCAACAGACAGTCCGCCCAATTGTTTTTCTTTTGATCCCAACAGGAGGGGAGTGGCTGTGGGGAAACGCACCACATCCAATTGGCTAGCAGATTGCATTTCCTTCACTTACGCCCAGGCTGGGCTGGCTCTTGAGGGTCATGTCACGGCTCACAATGTCAGAGCCATGGCTGCGTCAGTGGCCCACTTGAAGTCAGCCACTATTGAAGAGATCTGCAAAGCTGCGACGTGGTCATCTGTCCACACATTCACATCTCATTACTGCCTGCAGCAGGATACCCGACGTGACAGTCGGTTCGGGCAGTCAGTGCTTCAGAATATGTTCGGGGTTTAGAATCCAACTCCACCCCCCTAGGCCCATGTTTTATTCTGTTCCAGGCTACACTCTCTGTTAGTTGGATAAGTTGTTAGGTCAATCTCAGTTATGTCCTCGCCATTGCGATGCCCAATTGACCATGTTTGTTGTTTTGAGTGAGCCTGGGGGCTAGGGATACCCCATCAGTGAGAACAAGCAGCCTGCTTGTCCTCGGAGAAAGCGAATGCTACATACCTGTAGAAGGTATTCTCCGAGGACAGCAGGCTGATTGTTCTCACAAACCCGCCCGCCTCCCCTTTGGCGTTGTGTCTTCCCTTGTTTGTCTTGCTGCATATGGGACTGACGAACACGAGCCGGTTCGGGCGGGAAGAGAGCCGCGCATGCGCGGTGCGCATGGGCGCGCGAGGACTAGCAAAGGCCTTTGCTAGTAAAGTTTTCCGATTGGAGGGGCTGCCGTGGACATCACCCATCAGTGAGAACAATCAGCCTGCTGTCCTCGGAGAATACCTTCTACAGGTATGTAGCATTCGCTGCGCTGCGTAACCCTAGTAGCGCTCTAGAAATGTTAAGTAGTAGTAGTATCTTGGTTATAGAGCCAAATGTGAATCATGCAACTAATCATTCCAGACAGCTACATACTGAAAGGGAATTTTAAAAGCACACTTCCCTTCAGTGGAGGTAGGGCTGCTGGCACCCTATGAGTATTACAACCAAATAAGTCAGCAATTGAATCCAGGCAGAAAAAAATCAGGTATAAAAAGATCCATGCACAAATCATTAAAGCTCACAGAATTACAAGGTAGTGGCGGCAGCATATGAATTGAAAGGTAAGGGATAGCAGCACATGAGTTAAAAAGCAAAAAATGAAAACCAGACTTAAAGGCACAGCACTCCTTCCCAGTAACAGCTTTGCTCGCTAAACTAACTTGCTTACTATGGGGTTTATATCTCTCAGAAAGGTCAGAGTTATACTCATTCAAATAACTCAATAAAAGTTTTGCAAAACAACCATTAAAACACCATATTAACCACTTACATGCTATTTATCTACCAAACGGAGCAACATGTATTGCATACAGACTTTATTAAGTCTATTTCTAATTTAAAAACAATAGATTTTATGATGATTTTTTGGCGACTTCCAAAATTAAAACGAAGCATGCCATTTGAGAGCAGAGGGCGTGCCCTCCTAGAATCATTAAAATTAACTTAAAATGCAGCTTAAAACACTGGAAGATGCAAAAAAACTTTAATTTTCATGTATTCCAGCTGCCATTTTTATGCATTCCAATGTTGCAATTATGACATCATTGGTACCAGAATGCATTGGGAAGCTGAGTGTAAAAATTGCTGGATTCATAATATCATCCTTCAAAACAGTAATACACCATTAAAAATCAACAAAGGAGCTTAAAAAAGACACACAATAACAGAATAAAAGAAAAACATCTGAAATTTAAAAGCACAGTAAAGAAGAATTTAAAAGGATACAAAAAAAGCAGAATAAAAGGTTAAATTGCTGACCAGAGCATGTCAAAGTACACCCAGTGGGTCCTCATTACAGATGTAATCCAATTCTTGATTTAACTTAATAGGAATTGCAGTCTTAAATTGGAAGATTTTTTTTTTGTTACATTTGTACCCCGCGCTTTCCCACTCATGGCAGGCTCAATGCGGCTTACAAGGGGCAATGGAGGGTTAAGTGACTTGCCCAGAGTCACAAGGAGCTGCCTGTGCTGGGAATTGAACTCAGTTCCTCAGTTCCCCATGACCAAAGTCCACCACCCTAACCACTAGGCCACTCCTCCACTCCAATAGTACCTGGGACCCTGTTTACTAAGGTGCGCTAGCATTTTGGTGTGCGCTAACGTTAGAGACACTCATATATTCCTGTGGGTGTCTCTAGTGTTGGTGCACGCTAAAAACATTAGTACGCCTGCATTGCGGCTTAGTAAACAGGGCCCTTTGTCTATTTCTCTTCATCTCCATGATATCCGTTGCTTGTTTAGTGTCATTGACAGTTATAAACAAGGAACTTATCTGTATGGCAGCTGCCAGTATAAAGATGTCCTTTGAATTTTCTGGTCCTTTCTATATATCCCACAAAATTGAAAAAAAATTCTGATTGGCACAGTCCTTTTGAAATAGTGAGCCCTTCATTTTTAGCTTTGCTCTCTATGTAGTGGCAATAAGCCATATTACAGCTGTTCATAAATTCACCTTGCTAATAAATAATCAGTGAGCATTACTTCTGTCCTTCAGTTCTTGTGGTAGATAATGTAGTTGATTTTTTCTTACAGGGGTGGTGAGCAATGTAGTATTTACTAATCTGACTACAGAACAGAGACACCCATTCCTGGTACAACTTCAGAGTCTTATTCGATATGTAAACCCTTCTGCTGCATTCATTTTAGCAGAGAAAGGGATTGTGACAAGGTAATACTTTTAAGTTTCATTTTTACAGAGTAAAATGTTAAGTCCTTTTAACGTTTTTCCTGATACTGAATTCTGTCGTGCTCAGGTCTAGCACTCTTTTTCCATGTGGCATTACAAATTCAAATCAAGTTATTTGTGTATGACAATTACATAGAAACAGTGTGCTCCTGGCAATCTAAGGAGGAACCAGAGGTCTTCTCTGAAGAGGAGTTCCTGGGTCTGCTCTCAGATCCCCATCCCTACCTGTCAAGAAACATGTCTCTCCCCAACAGAGGAGTGCTCATTTATCAATGTTCTCAGTGAGATGGTGCATGCCATCCCATTTAAATTAGAGATGGAGGAGATGCTCAGAGCAGAAACACTAAATATTCTCCAGTTACTTAACCCACACAAGGAGGTTGTGATAGTGCCCGTTCACAGGATCCTAAAGGAGATTCAGGTTAGAATGTGGGAGGCCTCCTTCTCTGTTTCTCCTGTAAACAAGGTAGTCGATTCTATGTACAGAGTCCAGAAAGTTCGTGGATTTGTAAAACAGCTTTTTCACCATTCCGGTTGAATCTTTCAAAAAAGCTGAAAGTTCCAAGACTCGCTGCTTGATCTCTCTCAGATATTGGTGTCTTCTTGGAGAAAGGGTTTTCAGAATATTATGCTAACAACCCATATCTTACTTACTTCTTCATGGGCATATACATGCATGGCATTGGGCATAATGTAGTAGAGTTTGGACACTGTCCCAAGGGAGAAAGCCAAAGAACTCCATGGGCTAGTAACCAAAGGGAAGGAATGCAGAAAATACATGGTCCTTGTGACCTATGGCATTTTATGAAGTGCTACCTGTGCATGGCCCAAGAGATAGGCAGAGCTTCGGAGTTTCAATACGTGAATGAGGCAATGGTGCAGGGATGAGGGTTTTTAGATTTGTAAGGAACTGGGCAACATTCTGAGGAAGGGGGAACCTTTTCCGGAAGGATGGGCTCCACCTTAACCTGGGTTGAACCAGGCTGCTGGCATCAGCATTTATAAAGGAGATAGAGCAGCTTTTAAACTAGAACCTAGGGGAAGGCTGACAATCATTCAAAAACGCATGGTTCAGAACAAGGTATCTTTCAAAGATATCACCAAAACAGGGAAAATAGGGTATCCCAATCGTGAGGTTGCAAAAGAGACCATAGTAGATCAGGAGGGGCATAATTGAACGTGAACGCCCATCTCCATGGGCGTCTATGTCCGCGAACGGGTACGTGAAGGGGCGGGACAGTCTGTATTTTCAAAAAAATGGGCGCCCATCTTTTTTTTCGATAATACGGTTTGTGCCCGGCAAATGTATCGGATTTGTGCGGATTTGAGCTGGGCGGTTTCGTTTTTCAACGATAATGGAAACCGTTACTCCCTCAGTGGTCATTAACCCCCTCCCACAGCACAAAAAATGTGATTAAAAACATTACTTACCAGCTTCTATGCCAGCCTCAGGTGTTATACTCAGGTCCCTGGAGTAGTCTAGTGATGGGTACAGTGCACTGCAGACAGGTGGACCCAGGTCCATACCTCCCTGTACATGTTACACTTGTGGTGGAAACTGTGAGACCTCCCAAACTCACCAAAAACCCACTGTACCCACATATAGGTGCCCCCTTCACCATAAGGACTACTGTAGGTTCTGTACAGTTGGGGGTAGTGGGTTTTGGGGGGCTCAGCAGACAAGGGAGCAGCAGTGAGATATGTACCTGGGAACATTTATTTGAAGTCCACTGCCAAAATATCCAGGGCTATAAATTGAACATTTTGGTCTAGACCTGTTTTATTAATGAACTAGTAAAAAAAGGCCCGTTTCTGGAGCCAATGAAACGGGCGCTAGCAAGGCTTTCCTGTGGCCCCCACCCGTCATCGATGTTGGTGAATTGCTCCGCCTCCGCCCTCAACGTCATAACGTTTGACGCGAGGGCGGGGCCCAGAGACTGTGTTTTTCGAGGCTTCAGAGCTTCGAACATACGAACCTTGGCTTCAGTGACGTCAGAAGCCAATAGAACGTTGAGGGTGAGTTTTATATATATAGATAAGCCACAAAAAAGTGCCCTAAATTACTATATGACCACTGGAGGGAATAAGGGATGACCTCCCGTTACTCCCTCAGTGGTCATTAACCCCCTCCCACAGCACAAAAAATGTGATTAAAAACATTACTTACCAGCTTCTATGGCAGCCTCAGGTGTTATACTCAGGTCCATTAGAGCAGCATGCAGGTCTCTGGAGTAGTCTAGTGATGGGTACAGTGCTAAGAATGCTGGCTCCTCCTACACTCTAATAGCTTAATTTTGTGCGTTTTTCACTTGGACATTTTTTTTAATGGACCAAAAAAATAAGCGCACAGAGCACAAAAACATTTAGCAGATAGCCATTTTCAAAAAGAAAAGATAATCGTTTTTCTGTTTTGAAAATGGCTATATTCTGCACTTGAATTTTGGATGTTTTTAGCAAAACGTCCAAAGTTAGACTTAGGCATCATATCAAAAATATCCCTCCATGTGTTCTTCCCATGCCTTTCCGAATTTCATCACCAATTTTATCTCTGCCACCTCCCTCGGGAGGGCATTCCAGGCATTGACCACCCTCTCCGTGACAAAGAATTTTCTGACATTACACTTAAATCTACCACCCTGCGACCTCAATTTATGTCCTCTAGTGTTACCATTTCCCACCATTTCCCTTTCTCTGGAAAAGATTTGTTTCTATATTAATACCTTTCAAATATTTAAATGTATGCATCATATCTCCCCTGTCCCTTCTTTCTTCTAGGCTATACATATTCAGGTCTTTCAGTCTTTTCTCATACATCTTTTGGTACAAGCTTTATATCTTTTTTGTCACCTTCCTCTGGACCACTTCAAGTCTTTTTACATCCTCAAGATACAGCTTCCAAAACTGAACACAATATTCCAGGTAGGGCCTCACCAATGACTTGTACAGGAGCCTCAACACCTCCTTTCATCTGCTGGTTACACCTGTCTCTCTATACAGCCTAGCATCCTTCAGGCTTTGGCCAACATCTTGTGACACTGTTTCGTGACCTCCGACACTATCACCCCAAGTCCCTCTCCTTGTCTGTGCATATCTACTACTACTATTAACATTTCTAAAGTGCTACCAGGGTTACGCAGCGCTGTACAATCTAACAAAGAAGGACCGTCCCTGCTCAAAGGAGCTTACAATCTAAAGGACAAAAAAGTGCAGTCAATCAAATTGGGGGCAGTCTAGATTTCCTGGATAGACGTACAATGGTTAGGGGCCGAAAGCGACATTGGCTTTGAGCAAGGATTTGAAGATGGGCAGGGAGGGGGCTTGGCATATGGGCTCAAGGAGTTTATTCCAAGCATAGGGTGAGGCGAGGCAGAAAGGGCGGAGCCTGGAGTTGGCAGTGGTGGAGAAGGGTACTGAGAAGAGGGATTTGTCCTGTGAGCGGAGGTTATGGGTAGGAGCGTAAGGGGAGATGAGGGTAGAGAGGTAATGAGGGACTGCAGATTGAGTGCATTTGTAGGTTAGTAGGAGAAGCTTGAACTGTATGCGGTACCTGATCAGAAGCCAGTGAAGTGACTTGAGGAGAGGGGTGATATGAGCATATCGGTCTAGGCGGAAGATAAGACGGGCAGCAGAGTTCTGAACGGATTGAAGGGGGGATAGATGGTTAAGTGGGAGGCCAGTGAGGAGTAGGTTGCAGTAGTCAAGGCGAGAGGTGATGAGAGAGTGGATGAGAATTCGAGTGGTGTGCTCAGAGAGGAAGGGGCGGATTTTACTGATGTTATAGAGAAAGAAGTGACAGGTCTTGGCTGTCTGCTGGATATGGGCAGAGAAGGAGAGGGAGGAGTCAAAGATGACTCCGAGGTTGCGGGCAGATGAGACGGGGAGGATGAGGGTGTTGTCGACTGAAATAGAGAGTGGAGGGAGAGGAGAAGTGGGTTTGGGTGGAAAGACAATGAGCTCGGTCTTGGCCATGTTCAGTTTCAGGTGGCGGTTGGACATCCAGGCAGCAATGTCGGATAAGCAGGCTGATACTTTGGCCTGGGTTTCCGCAGTGATTTCTGGTGTGGAGAGGTAAAGCTGGGTGTCGTCAGCATAAAGATGGTATTGGAAACCATGAGATGAGATCAGTGAGCCCAGGAAAGAGGTGTAGATTGAAAAAAGAAGGGGTCCAAGGACAGATCCCTGAGGAACTCCAACAGAGAGCGGGATGGGGGTGGAGGAAGATCCATGAAAATGTACTCTGAAGGTACAGTGGGAGAGATAAGAGGAGAACCAGGCAGAGCCCTGGAACCCAAATGAGAATAGTGCAGCAAGAAGTAAATTATGGTTGACAGTGTCAAAAGCAGCAGATAGGTCGCGGAGGATAAGCATGGAGTAGTGACCTTTGGATTTGGCAAGGAACAGGTCATTACAGACTTTAGAGAGTGCCGTTTCTGTCGAGTGTGGAGGGCGAAAACCGGATTGAAGCGGATCAAGGATGGCATGAGAGGAGAGAAAATCAAGGCAGCAGCTGTGAACGGCGCGTTCAAGTATCTTGGAGAAGAAGGGTAGGAGGGAGATGGGGCGGTAGTTGGAAGGACAGGTAGGGTCTAGTGATGTTTTTTTGAGAAGTGGTGTGACTACAGCATGCTTGAAGGTGTCAGGGACAGTTGCAGTGGAGAGAGAGAGGTTGAAGATATGACAGATGGGGGGGGTGACAGTAGGAGAGATGGTGTTTAGTAAGTTGGTGGGGATGGGATCAGAGGAACAGGTGGTGCATTTCGAGGAGGAAAGAAGGTGGGCGGTTTCCTCCTCGGTGATATCAGGAAAAGAGGAGAAGGAGGCCTGGGTTGGTTGGTTGGTTGAGGGAGTGGGTTAAAGGGTGAAGAGGAGGAGGTGGTTTAGTAGTGAATTCAAGGTTGATCTTCTGCACCTTGTCACAGAAGTAGTCAGCTAGTGATTGAGGAGAGTAGTGGGAAGGGGGAGCAGAGGGCACTTTGAGGAGGGAGTTAAGGGTGGCGAAGAGCTGAGAGAATTAGTCAATTGGGTGTAAAAGTCCTGTTTGGCAAGGAATAGGGAGGACTGGAAGGAGGATAGCATGAATTTGTAATGAATGAAGTCAGTAAGGGTGCGAGATTTCCTCCAGAGGCGTTCGGCAGTTCGGGCGCAGGAGCGAAGGTATCGGATGCAAGGGGTCAGCCAGGGCTTGGGATTAGTATACCTTGTGGGACTGGAGATGGATGGTGCAAGTGTGTCCAGAGCAGTGGAGAGAGTGGCATTGTAAGCAGAGACAGCCTTGTCGACAGACTCGGAGGACATGATGGAAGGGAGGAGATTAGAGATACAAGAGGATAAGGTGGGAGGGTCGACAGCCTGGAGATTCCTGAAAGTAATGGTTAGTGTTGGGCGGGACTGAGGGGGAGGGTGATGAAGTGTGAAGGTGATCAGGTGATGATCTGAGAGAGGAAGAGCAGAAGCGCAGAAATTGGAGGGTGAGCAGGTAGAGGAGAGGACGAGGTTAAGACAATGGCCAGTTTGGTGAGTAGGGGTGGTGGAGCTCAACTGGAGGTTGAAGGAGGATGTCAGAGTGAGGAACTGAGAAGCGTAAGAGTCTCCAAGAATGAGGGACGGAGATGAGGGTTCAAGAAAAACAGAGAGCTAGGCATCGAAGTCGGTAAGGAAGAAAGGGAGGGACTTATCAGGGGGCGGTAAATGACTGCAACTCTGAGTGGCAGCGGGTAGAATAGACGGATGGAGTGAACTTCAAAGGATGAGAAGCAGTGAGACTGTGGTAGGAGGAGGGGTTGAAAACTACAGGAGAGCGAAAGTAGAAACCAGACTCCTCCTCCGTGGCCAACTGGGCGGGGAGTGTGGGAGAAAAGATAACCTCCATGGCACAGGGCCGTGACTGAGGCAGAGTCGTCGGGGGTGAGCCAGGTTTCAGTTAGGGCGAGCAGTTGGAGGAAACGGGAGATGAAGAGATCATGGGTGAAGGAAAGTTTGTTGCAGACCGAGCGGGCATTCCACAGGGCACAAGAGAAGGGGAGGGAAAAGGGGGGAGGAGGGGAATAGAGATGAGATTGGAGGCATCCCGGAATCGTTTGCATGGATAGGACGAGGACAGGTGTGGGGCAGGGCTGCCGAGAGCTGGGGATGGGCCCAGGACAAGACCGCCCCGGCCCCTCCCCCCACCTGAGGTCGCATCACACCCCGCCCCCCCCCCACCCGAAGTCGCCGGGCCCCTCCCTCCACCCGCTGCCGGGCCCTCCAAACTAACCTGAAGCGCCTTCACGTTCGCAGCAAGCAGCATCAGCAAGGCAGACCTCTCCTTCCTTCCGTGCCCCGCCCTCGCGGACATTACATCAGGCGAGGGCGGGACAAGGAAGGAAGGAGTGGCCTGCCCTGCTGCTGCTGCTTGCTGCGATGCGAACGTGAAGGCGCTTCAGGTTAGTTCCTGGAGCTACGGAGGGCGGGCCGGACTGCAGCGGTGCCGGGCCCCCCCCGGCCCCCCCCCCCCCCCGGAGGCCCGGGGACTTTTGTCCCCCCTGTCCCCCCCTCTCAGCGGCCCTGGTGTCGGGGACCTGGATTGGGATTGATGTCTCCCGTGGATAGCAGAAGGAGCAAGAGAGTGCGGAGGAGGGTGGGGGAGGTAGGGCGACGAAGGCGACGAAGACGGGATGCGCTTATGAGGAATGGGGTAGGTTAATGGCAGGAAGGAAGTGATGAAGGTTGAGAGCTAGGAAGGAGGAGGGGGATAGGAGAGATGGTGAGGGACTGGGGTGGGTAGGGTATTGTAGTAGTGAGCAGGATGGGAGAGGACATGGATGGGCAGTGAGTTCCTGTGGTACACAGCGGTAGGGGAGGGGGAAAAGATTAGGAAGGGACAGGGCAAGGAAAAGAATGTGTATAGGGGCCATGAGTAGTGACTGAGGTGTTAAGCAACAGATAAAGTAACTGGGAGAAAAATAGATGTAGGCGCGCGACACCTAGAGCAGAGGCCCTGAGTGGATCGGAGCAGACCTGGGGGTCACCCCGGAGAAGGCTGAAAGGATATGCAGATGAGTTGCAAGTCCTCTACAGCACCTGAAAGGCAGCCGGTGGTAGAGCTGGGCACCTCTCAGCTGAGGAAAAGGCTTACTAGGGGTTAGGCCGAAGCCAGCATTCCTCCCCCTGAGGGTTGTCTGATCCTAGCCAAAAAGCACCTGGAAACACAGGGCACTTGGAGCGAGGGCCTTGGGAAGATCGGGGTGGACCTGGGAGTCACCCCGGATACAGCTGTGACGAAATGCAGAAGGGGCTGCAAGTCCTCCACAGCACCTGGTGGGAGCGCTGGGCACCTAGAGCGGAGGCCCTGAGTGGATCGGAGCAGACCTGGGAGTCACCCCGGAGAAGGCTGAAAGGATATGCAGATGAGCTGCAAGTCCTCTCACCTGCTAGGACATACGGTTCCCTTGGATTTCTACTCCCTCGAATGCATCACTCTGCACTTCTTTGCGTTAAATTTTAATTGCCAAGCAGACCATTTTTCTAACTTTTGCAGATCCTTTTTCATGTTTTTCACTCCCTCTGGGGTGTCCATTCTTTTACAAATCTTGGTATCATCTGCTGTTGCCCACAAATATATTGAACCCTTTGGCAATGTTGCCCACAAATATATTGAACAGAATCGGCCCCAGCACCAATCCTCGAGACACTCCACTACTCACCTTTCCTTCCTCCAATTGAATTCCATTCATTAGCACCCTCTGGCATCTCTCAGTCAAACAGTTTCTAATCCAGCTCACCACTTTGGGTCCTAATTTCAGCCTGTTAAGTTTATTCAAGAACCTCCTATGAGGAACCGTGTCAAAGGCTTTGCTGAAATTCAAGTAGAGTACATATAGTGTATGTCCTCGATTGAATTCTCTGGTCGCCAAGTCAAGGAATTCAATCAGATTTGTTTGCCTCTGATCATGTTATCCTTAGGATTGTATGAAATTCACTATAATTTCCTTAAGCAATACTTCCATTAATTTTCCCATAACCGAAGTGAGGCTTACCGACCTCTAGTTTCCTGCTTCTTCTCTGTTACCACTTTTCTGAAGAGGAACCACATTCGCTCTTCTCTAATCCCACAGAACCTCTCTGTTCCCCAAGGATTTATTTAAAAAAAAAAATCATTGAGGGTCTGTCCGAACTTCTCTAAGCTCCCTCAGTATACTAGGATGAATCTGGTCCAGTCTCATGGCTTTGTCAACCTTCAATTTTTCAAGTTGTTTATAAGCACTTCTGTGAACAGTGCAATATCTATTGCATTCTCTCATGTACCTTTGCCAACTGATCATGGTCTTTTTCCAGGATTGTCTTCAGTGAAAACAGAACAGAAGTATTTGTTTAGCCTGTTTGCTTAGTGGAATCAACTTTTGCAGAACCGGTGAATGATCATCAGGTTGCTCAGACTTTCAAGTAAAGACTGTAAATAATTGTCACAAATTGAATGCAGTAAAAAAACAGGTTCAGGCTTTCTAAAGTAAACTAGGCCTCTAAAATCATAGCATCTCTCAGTCCTGATACTTCACTGAAGAAATGTGACAGCCTGCTTAACCTTGGCAGAGTTACAAAGTTGGCAAGGGTTGTATATAGCTGGACATAGTCATACTGAGAAACTATAAAAATAATTGGGCCAGGTGAAGAAAAGTTCAATTTAAGGGTAAGCGAAGTTTGGAGATAGGAGAGCTGAAACTTGGTCATAATTGGATAAGAGATAAGAAAACGGAGACTTGGTCATGATTGGATAAGAGATAAGCAAACTTGCTAAGGTTGAAACTCGGCCTTAATTGGATGAAAGATAAGAAAAGTTAGAACTTGGGCATAATTGGATATATGTGCCAATTATGATGAAAGTGCAGGTGAGAAAGTGAAATGCTCATAGGGATCTATGGGACCAAAAATGTATAAAAGGTCTGCTACCTAAGCAGTGTTTTCGGAGAAGAAGAGTGAAGCCAGCAACCTTTGAAGGCACATGTCATCAGTCGTGAAGTGTTGTTCTACCATGTGAATGTCTGAACTGCTTGTGCTATCTTTGGGTAAGATGCTTTTGCTAATAAACTATCTTATTATATCTTTTGAATACTGGGTTTCCTCCTAATTACTGAATTTGCTACTGCCTAGGCTGTAAATCTGACAGAGCAGATACAAGGTTAGAGTAATTAAGTATCTAGAGGGGATATGCAGTTTTTTCCAGGATAGTATAGAAAGCCCATGCCGCTGCTGCCCAAACAGAAGAGGCAGACATAATAATTTATACATTTTTGGTAGCAAAGGATGGTTTTATTCCCTCTGGGATTCGGATCTGCCTCCCTAAATTTAATTAAATAATATATACAAGACACTGTCCAACATGTAGTGCCTAAAATCTGCAGAAATTCCTTTTCAAGTGTAGATATGTAGTACAACCCTGAACATGGGAAAATCAGCTTGTGTGGTTGATGCATCCTGCTTGATGACAGAAAAAGCAAAGTTGCTTACTTGTAACAGAGGCTTAGACTGAGGAACATCAAGTGATACAATTACTCAGAAACCATTGTGGTATTTTTTTTTTTTTTTAGTTCTGAGAGCTACTCTCTCTTGGCTCCTATGGAAGACTTCACCACTTGTGTGGCTAATTTATCCTGTCTATTGAGAGCACCTATTAAATTTAAGCACGTTTAACACCAGAAGGGTACTTTTCCTGTACATTCGAAATTGTTGGGGGTTTTGGGGGGGGGGGAGGGGGGTTAAACCATATTTTTTTCACAAAATTCCTTGAGTAGATATGTGCCAAATGTCCAGAATAGTGAGTTTTGGCATTTATCTCCTTTTGCAGAGGAACTGCAGAAGGATGTGTTGCAATAAGAGCCTGATCATCTGATATTTGGCTTGTGACACGTGAACCCACATTCTCTTGATTTCACTTCTTAACCGTTGTCTGGAAGCTGTGGCTCAGTAGCTTAGAACCAATTGCCTAAAGCCTATCCTGAGAAATCCCATGTGTTTTGGATCTTAGGAGGTCTATCGACTCCTACATTATTGCCAGTTTTTATGCAGTATTACTGTTCCTCTTTCTGATTCTATCTCTATTCTTAGAGTGCAAATAGATTCTCAACTTCAGTTTGGTTAATAAGTTGTTTCAGTCTCTTAAGTCTTTTTTTTCTGTTAGACATGATTGTGCAGTCAGATCTTATATTGATTCAGCTTCTCTTCATTCATTCATTTATCCATACTCTGCTTTTTAAGCAATATTGATTTTTGAAACTTTATAATGGCCTCAAAATGTCTTCTTTGAAAAATAAATTGCAACTCATTCAGATGCGTTCAGTGCTTGGAATTTTGAACGTGTTTCTTCTCTGCTTGTCCAGAAGCTTCTCATCTCCTACAGAGTATAGTTCAAAATCTTGGTTACTGTTCACAACATTCTGCATTCAGCGACATCTGAATAATCTGTTTGATATACCTATTCCTTATAAACCCGTGAGACTCGTCCATTCACATCAAAGCAGTGTTTTGTACCAGTTCCTTCACCATCCATTGCTCATCTCAGTTGGATATGCCACTTAGCTTTTTTATTTTTATTTATTTTTTTGCCCCTTTCCCTATGGAATTCTGTTCTTCCTTTCTTTGCTGCAAAAGTTTAAGAAAGGTCTGAAAGCTTATTTCTATAATCCGGTCTTTGGGGAGGTAGATAGCTATTAATGTGAGACACACTGGGGTGGTACTGCAGTAACTAAGGGCCCAGTTTACTAAGCTGCACTTTAGACTCGCTAGCATTTTTAGTGTGCGTTAATGTTAGAGAAACCCATAGGAATATATTGGTGTCTCTAACATTAGTGTGCACTAAAAATGCTAGCCCTAAGTCTTTTTATCCTAACTTTTCTTCTGTTGCTTGTCTTTTCTATTTTAATTTGAATTGATTGTCAACCGCTGTGATGCTCCATGCGTAGAGAATACATAAAGTATTTTGTTAAAGTAAAGTAAATAGCAGATGAAATTTAATGTGGACAATGCATAGGAAAAAATTATCTTAAATGTCCTCTCTCAAGAATAAAGATCATGTAGTTGTGGGCCATATGTTGAATTTTTCAGACCACTGTGATATAGCTGCCCAAGAAGAAAATAGACAAGATGAATAAAACTGAGACTATCATGCCTCGGTATAAGTCCATGTTGCAAACGCACCTTGAGTATTGTGTGCAGTACTGATCACCCCACCTCAAAATGGTTTAGAGAAGGGCAACCAAAACAGAGAAAAGCTCATTAAAAAAAATATTAGTCTGGTAGTCTTTGGAAAGCCATTGCTTATCCCATAGAACATAAGAATTGCCATACTTAGACGGACCAAAGGTCCATCAAGCTCAGTATCCTGTTGCCAACAGTGGCCAATCAAGGTCCCAGATACCTAGCAAGATCCCAAAATGAGCTGTAAGAAATTGATCTACTTTTGGGATCTGCTAAGTAGTTGTGACCTGCATTGGCAACTGTCAGAGAGAGGATGGTAGTCTTAAAAAATCTTTGTTTGACTCAGCACAGCTTATTTTATATTCTGAATTCTCTCCATTAAACCCTGGTAAAGTATTTGAGAAATGTTCATGAACAAAGTGGCAACTTTTTACATATTCCTAAACTTGGATCAACACTATTAATGATTCTGATAAATGCTTAATAAAATGTTATGCATCTTTCTCTTACAGGAATGGTGATATTGAGCTCATTCTGTCTGACAGTAGCTTTTCAAATCCTCAGATGCTAAGAACACGCTATTTAATGTATCCTGGGTGGTAAGTGTCATTCCTGGGTATGTTTATAATACATGAAATACAGTTTGTGTTGAAAATGTGCCTAGAGAACATAACTTCTTTGGCATAGATTGCATCATGCCTTTTTACTAGTTTTGTTTAAATATTGTTAAAAAGTATATTGTATATGAAGATATTTGATAAATATATATTCTGTTCCTGACCAAATGTGCCGTATGTAGTGCATCTGTAACTTTTTTTTTCTCAGGGCAGAGATTTCATTTTCTATTACCATGTCATCTTTGATTTCAAAATCTATCATGACATTACATGAGAGTAAATGTTTCTTAAACCCAGGGTTATTGATTTTTCTTTCATTAGAGCATGCTAGAAGAATGGAAAGGGGTGGAATAAATGTAAGAGACTTGAAAAAAATGGTCAAGGATTTAGAAAAATGTTCATTGTGAAAAAGTATAAAATCAGACACAGAAATCCGATCCATTAACTACTTCTCAGTTAGGATCACAAGAACTGGCAACTACTAAAAGGAAAGAGAACCTAGGAGTAGTCATCTCAGATACATTTTATTGTAATGATATAAAACTTTATTTTATATGATTTAATATATATGTTCTTTTCTATCCTGCTTAGGATATGTAAGTGTGCTATATGTGAATTAAAAATGATAACCTAAAGGTTTCCATTTGGTGACAGGGTAAGTGTCAAGGACATTGAGAAATCCTTAGCTTCCCCTTCTAGATTTATTTATTTATTACATTTGTATCCCATATTTTCCCGCATAGCAGTAGGCTCAATGTGGCTTACAGGTTCCAGAGAGGAGAGTACCAACTCCGGGAATACCGTATTTTTCGGACTATAAGACGCACTTTTTTCCCCCAAAATTTGGGAGGAAAATGGGGGGTGCGTCTTATAGTCCGAAGGTAGATTTGGCTGGCTGGCTGGCTGGCCGCTCGCCCTCCGAGTTCGGGATCGCCCTCCCCCCGGCCCTGTCACCACTTCTCCCTACTCACGTCACGCGATCTTTTCTGGTGGTCTAGTGACGTCGGGGCAGGAAAGAGCCCCCTCTTTCCTGCCCAGCGCGCTGCTCTCCATCCTCCTGTATGAAGCCTGACGGTCTTGGCAAGATTCAAAATGGCCGCCGAGAATTGAAGTCTCGGCGGCCATTTTGAATCTCGCCGAGACCGTCAGGCTGCATACAGGAGGATGGAGAGCAGCGCACTGGGCAGGAAAGAGGGGGCTCTTTCCTGCCCCGACGTCACTAGACCACCAGGGAAGATCGCGTGACATGAGTAGGGAGAAGTGGTGACAGGGCCGGGGGGAGTGCGATCCCGAACTCGGAGGGAGGGATTCGGACAAGACGCACCGGAGCACCTAGGTTTTAGAGGAGGGAAAAAGGAAAAAAAAATTTTCCTATTTCCCTCCTCTAAAACCTAGGTGCGTCTTATGGTCCGGCGCGTCTTATAGTCCGAAAAATACGGTATATACAGAATGGAAAATAGAGTAACAGTAGGTGCAAGGAAGCTGATAAGGTTCCGGAAAAGAGAATACAACTCTGGGACGAATATATAGTAGCATATAGAGAGAAGTAATCCCAATGAGGCTGATAAATCTCCGGGGACGGGACTACAGCTTCTAGTGAGCAATACAGAGTAGGATAAGGGTAGAAGTACACTTAATTATAACTGGAGTTGTAAAAGTCATACAATTTGAAGTAATAGGATTATGTGAAAGGGGTATTGTTCATTTCTTAGATCGAAAGATGTGATACATTGTTCATGAATTAGTTCGGGTCTGGTGGGTAGGCTTTCCGGAAGAGGTGAGTCTTGAGGTGTTTTCGAAATTTTAGATGGGTGTTCACAGTTCTGATATTTCTAGGTAAAGTGTTCCAGAGCTGGGTGCAAATGTAGGAAAAGCTGGATGCATATGTTGATTTGTATTTTAGTCCTTTACAGTTTGAGTAATGCAGGTTTAGAAATGTTCTTGATGACTCGATGATGTTTCTAGTTAGTAAGTTGATAAGTTTGGTCATGTAGGTTGGGGCCAGACCATGGATTATTTTGTGGACCAGAGTGCAAATTTTGAAGGCTGTTCGTTCCTTGATTGGTAGCCAGTGCAGTATTTCGCGTAGGGGTTTAGCACTTTTGAATCTTGTCTTTCCGAAAGTGAGTCTAGCTGCCGTGTTCTGCGTGGTACGGAGTTTCCTTAAGATCTGTTGTTTGCATCCTGCATATACGGCGTTACAGTAATCAACATGTGATAGTGCCATTGTTTGAATTATGTTACGAAAAGTTTCCCTTGGGAAGAATTGTTTGATCCGTTTGAGTTTCCACATTGCATGGAACATTTTCTTCGTGGTGGCAGAGGCTTGGCTCTCTAGGGTTAGGTTAAATGCCGATGCTCAGGCATCCATTAAGCTTAAACTAGTCTTTATTGCAACAGTGATTTCTGTTGGATTAGAGTTGAATGGTATGTAAGCGGTGACATCATCCGATTAAGATTATGCTGAGATGAGGAGCCCATGTAGATGGGTTTCAAACTCAGTTAATAAGTAGTAGCACATATTTTTGGAAGGCTATTTTAAAATTAGGTTAGATTTTAATATTGGCTTAATGGAGTCTAATATTTCTTTTATTTTGTTTTTAAGCTGTTGTATTCTGTTATTGATATAACCTTTCGTTTGACACTGGTAATTGCTGTATCTGTGAGTACACCGCTATAATTATATTGTACAATAAAAATGAATTAGATTGATTATACTGTAAATTATTAGACTTTTCAAATAATTTCAACTTTGATGCATTTTATTATTATTATTATTATTACTATTATTATTTGTTGCATTTGTATCCCACATTTTCCCACCTATTTGCAGGCTCAATGTGGCTTACAAATCTCCGTTATGGCATTCGCCATTCCAGAGTGAGAAGAATACAAATTGGTGTTACATTGAGAACATAGAAAAAAGAAAAAAATACTTAATAGTATTAAACTGTTATGCAACCAAATCTTGGAAGAAATCAGTTTAGAATATAAGGTAACAGAATTGCAATTGTTTATATAATAATTATTTAATTTTTAAGACATTTTATTGTTTGATGTATGTTTATTGTATTTGTACCGATGACACAACATGGTCATGTTGGGTTTTTAATAAAGAATACATTTTTCAAGGACCCTGCTAATCTGTGGTAGCACTGCTGTTTGGCTTCTAGAATTCCAAATTATCAGGCCTCTGTGGATTTATCCATTTTCCTGTTCTACACAAAAACTGCTTGAGTACCTTCTACACCTGTCAGATCTTCATAAAGGGTTCTCCTCAGTGAGATTGGAGCTCATCACAACTCTTAATACCATATTCTCCTCTCTGAGCACTTAAATCTTAGACATATTTTCTTTGATCCTATTAGAAGCACTATTTTTAGTGTCACTGGACCAGCTTTGTAGTATACTCTTCCATCATTTTTGAGATTAGAACACTCATTTGAGAAATTTAAGTCTGGACTTTAAACTCACCTGTTTGAAGATGCTTTTGCTTAATCCAAACTGATAGTCCTAATCCTGGTCTAGGAGCATAACTGTGTATGGAGGGCAGGAGGGTCGGTTTCTGAGGCTCACAGCTGCTTTTTTTTCTTTTGTCTTCCCTTTGCAGATTGTAATTTTCATATTTCTCTACTTTGTTTTTTCTTTCTACTCTGTTAGAAATTTTGTAAGCCACTCGGAAGGTCTAAATGATAGGCGGGTTAGCAAATGATGACTAAACGTATCATCATTGTGTACAGACTAAACCCATCTCTGCTCAGCCTTTAGATGTTCGCTTCATGAAAGGCTTGCTTCTATAGAAACCTCCCATCAAGCCCCCCCCCACCCCACCGAGTCATGAGATCTCAATGTTGTCCTTACCCAGCTGACAAAAGCACTCTTTGAGCCACTTGACATCTGCTACCTGAAGTACCTAACATGGAAGATCTTATTTTTGGTTGTGGTCACGTCAGCAAACAGGATCAGGGAGCTACAGGCCTTAATAAGTGGATCCACCTTACACTAATATTTTCCACAGCAGAGTGGTTTTGTGTTTCAAGTTCCTTCCTAAGTTATTGTCAGAGTTCCATCTTAGCAAGTGAATTGTTCGGCCAACGTTTTTCCCAAAGCCACATGTAATAATGATAAAAGCGCACTACACACCTTGGACTGCAAGAGAGCCTTAGCCTTCTATTTGGAGTGGACTAAAGCCCATAGAAAGTCCACCCAGCTTTTTGTTTCTTTTGACCCCAACAGGATGGGAGTGCATCAGTAAACACACTACTTCAAATTAGCTAGCAGACTGCATTGCCTTTACTTTATACCCAGGTTGGGCTGACTCTAAAGGGTTATTTCATAGCTCACAGTGTCAGTAGCCAACTTGAGGTCAGCCTCCATAGAGGAGATCTAAAGAGCTGCAACATGGACTTCAGTCCACACATTCACTTCTCACTATTGCTTTGAGCAAGACTCAGATGTGACAGCTGTTTTGGCCAGACAGTCCTTCAGATTTTATTTGGGGTCTAGGATCCAACTCCACCCCACTAAGCCCATTTGTTTCTGTTCCAGGCTGTGTATTATACATATATATATATATATATATATATAATTTATTTAAAAAAAAGTTTATCACTGTTACTCATTGCATTGGCATATTGAGCCTTGCTCTTTGCAGACCCTGGTTGTATCCCCTTTTTCTTTTAAGACACCCTGGTAGTTAGGGATTCTCATCTGTGTGGGTATTTCATCCTGTTTGTCCTTGGAGAAAACAAAGTTACCTGTAGCAGGTATTCTCTGAAGACAGCAGGATGAATATCCACACTGCCTCACCCCTTCCCCTTGTAGTTGAATTCTGTCAGCTATTGTGTTAGACTGAGCTGGTCCCATATGACAGCAGTGGGTGAAAAGGCACACATATGCTTGGTAGGCTGCTTCCCAAAGCTTCTGAAAGAACGCTGGGTAGCTCATAGTGTAGCGGGCTCCCTCAGATTTCATCACCTGTCAGTGTGAATATTCATCCTGCTTTCCTCAGAGAACATCTGCTACAGGTGAGTAACTTTGCTTAATCTGTAGGAAAGTATTTCCTTAATATATGTTTATAATGGTTTAATTAAATTTAATTTGGCATTTATAACCCACTTTACCAAGAAGTTCTAAGTGGTTTACATTTAACAAACAGTATGTTATCAAAAGATTAGCTAACATTAATTAGTAATAACTTACAGTGGAACTGTTTAGTATACAGTAAACAATATTACATTACATCTTATTAACTAGCTAGACGTTGTTGAGCATAATTGTTTATGTAAGATCATTTTTAATATGGAACTTGATATTCTTTGGAACTCATAGTCTAAAATGTAGACCCTTCACCATTTTTATTGGGACAAGTTTAGGTTCCGTGTGAGTGTTCTGTTTCATCTTCTGTGTCTTGCGTAGATGTGGGGCTGGTTTTCCTGAGTTTGAGCCAAAGTGTTTTTGCTAATACATAGATAAGTTGAAATTTTCCATAAATTGTCCATTATATGTGATACTGCTTAAAAAAGTGAACTGGTTTCTAAGTATTGAACAAATATTTATAGTCAAGACAGCAGACCAGGAAGGCTAAAAATGCAAGTCTTTGATTCAACTTAAAACCATGAATAGGATCTGACATTGCCTTTTTTTTTTTGTTAAAAACCTGTGTCAGGGTATATAAAACTAAAAAGCATAGTGAATAAAATTATTGAAAGTACAACAGCATTTAAGTTATAATCAAATACCACAAAATACGAGCCAACAGATTTCAGAGTAAGATAGTGCAGTCTCGATTACCCGAATTAAACAGGACCAACCCCTTCTCAGATAAGCAAAAAGTTGGATAATATGGAAAAAAATGCACAAATAAAGCCGTAGCGTGCCTGATTTTTAAAAAATTGTTCTAAAACAAAATATTTAATAGAAATAAATGTGATGACATCACCGGAGGGGGGGGGGAGTCTGTTGGATATGCCAGATGGTCGGTTTAGCGAAGATTAGATAATCAACACTGTACTTACAAATTAGTAAGTTAGTCTCTCTCAAACCACAATAAAAATGACTGTTCTACTGGTGTAAATAAAGTGTAAAACCATTTTCTGTGCAAGTGCTTATGCCTACCACAGGATCAACAAATATGAAAACCAAGTGGAAAAAACTGTAATCAGAGAACCCAATCCACACTAGTATTTTGATAAAACTAAGTTTACCTGTGCCATCAGCAATGTTAGTAAACTGAAAGCACAATTCATAAACTTAAGTTTTCATTTTCTCACTCTCAAGTGAAGTCATATGTTGATCCGAATTAAACAAAATAATACAATGCTTACTGAATCGCTGTAGATCCACTTTCTAAAACTAGGGGAACTAGCAGCACTGAGAATTAAAATCACTACAGCTGCATCTAGATAATGACAACATATTATTAAAAGGCGTATCACCCTGCAGTTTTTTGTCTTTTGTTAACTGTGATTTTAGAAAAAAATTACCTTTATTTATTATGGCATTTCTACCTCACATTATATATATAAGGCTGGCAGACGTGTTTTGTGTAGTTTGTAGTTTTCTTAGGTGGAGAGGTGTGGTAGCCGTGTTAGTCCACTCTTAAAGGTTATCAATAGAAATAAAACATGGAAAAGAAAATAAGATGATGATACCTTTTTTATTGGACATAAATGTATTAAGTTATGTCCAATAAAAAAGATATCATCTTATTTTCTTTTCCATGTTTTATTTTGCTTGATTTCTATTGATAGTTTTCTTAGGAGATTCTGCTTAATACCTGCCTAAATTGAATTGCAGCAGTCAAGTTTGAATTTAAATGCTCTATGTTCTACATTCAGTAATTGCATTCATTATATTTCTTAGTTGTATAGCACAGGTTTTTACCAAAATATGGCCATGTCAGGCTTTATGCATGGTTTTTATTGGAATGAAAGACTTGTACTTCTTGCCAGTCTGGTCCACTGTTCATAAGATAGTAGTAAAATAACACATTGTAACGGTTGCCCACGTTGATATCTAAGCCCCCATAATGGCTTTGTAAATGGTATATGTTGATTGCTGAAGTTTTAGAGGGCAGCTGTACTAAGTTTTTCTGATGTTTTTGGCAAATTACTTATGAAACAAAATCATTTTATTTCCAAAAAATTTTAGGTATGATGGAAAGTTTAAAGCTGGACTCATTTTCCCATGGATGGATCAGATCCTTGTCTGGTTTAGCCGTCCTTTAGAAAAAGCACAGTTTATGACCAAATGTAAAGGTAAAATGAAAATTTTATGACTGCTGATTTTTAAATTTAGGGGAGGGCCATATGTAAGTTGTAGGATGAAAGATTAGATATTTTTCAAATGTAAATATGATAGCATGCCTGTTTTGTATGATTACATTTTAGTCATCACCAGCCTGATAGTCATTTGCTTGACCAGTGAGTATCCCTTTATTAGACAGTGGACTAAAACCTGACTGTTTAGCTTGCTTTTATTTTGCTCTTGGTGAACAGAGTAAATTAGTCTGTCTGAATGCTCTCTGCTGTGTATATTTTTTAGCAGGTATGATCAGTCACAGAAATAAGCAAGTGTGGTACTTCCCATGCAGCCACTTTTTCAAGAGTCGCTACGGTCTATTTTGCTCCCAGCTTATCATATAAATGTGGTTTTGGCTTTGTCAAATGTATTTTTGACGTTTTTTACCTCAGTCCTAAAAGACAAAGCAATGATTTCTTGTTTTTCCTCCTTTAATAAGTGAGTTTGACTTGACTTAAACTGCTTTTTTTAACATGCCATGAGGGCTTTAAGAAATGTGCCGTGCCTGTGGCTGGAAGATGGTCTCCATGGGTACTGGAATGTCCCTGGAGGCAAGGCAGTTAAACATTGGCAAGATAAGAGATTTTCAGGCTTCACAATCACTTATCTCAGCCATCTGAGAAACATTAAAGGTGAGAGAGGCTGCTCAGTTCATCTTACAAGCCTAGGTATCTTCAGAGGGAAAAAATAGAAAATGGTTTGCGTTTAGCTGCATCAATTTACACCAGCCATAGACCTGCTGTAAGTGGGTGTACCTAAGATTAGAATCCACTAGAATGTACTGGGTGGTATGGATGAAAATCAAAATTCAAAATAATAAACAAATCCACAGGATGTGAAATAACGTACAGGGAAAAAGCCTCAAAGAGCTTGGGGACTTGTATAGTAAGTCTCAACAAGCTGAACGGACAAAAAGTCCTCTCTTCATCATCGGCAAAAAACCCTGCGGCTATAAAAATGTATGTATATATATATATATATATATATATATATATATATATATATATATATATATATATATATGCGGTAGCCAATTTTTTTCACATTTTTTTCAATGATAGATACATTTTCAATATATTGAATGCTACAATGGGAACACAGAAAAACTTTTACTAATCACTGGTTCACTTATCTTTGTTAAGCGTGTTCAATTCACGGTTGCTCCCGCTGTGCGGTCCCTCAAAAGCTGCCCTGAGCCGACGGTGGCCAGCGTTTCGCTGCTTCTTCAGGGTCTCAGGCTGCAAATGGAATGCTCACACAGCTCCCTTCTGCAACGTGTCTAAGATTAGACATGCCAATGCACCTTTGCACTGGAATTCTAAAATGGTTTAAAATTGCCACCTTAGTTGCCCCCCGACCCCAACTATGTTCTCCTGTTTTCTGAAAACGTTTTTGATTTTAACTTCACCTCTCCAAGTACTGTGGGCTAGGATTAGCAATGGTGAGTAATTCCTTCCTTTTATCAGTTTAGTTCTTTTTTTTGGGGGGGGGGGGGGATTATTTGTCCATTGTTATTCATTTGTTACTATTATGAGAACAATTGTAAAAAAAAAAATTGCTATTTGTTCTCCCTTAACCCTAATGCAAAAACATTGCATATCCTGGTATATTGCCATATAAATCTTCTCCAATATATATATTTTACAAAGTTAGTTTGACCATTTTCTATTGTGTCAGCCATTTGATGTTGGATTTCCTTAGCAACACTGGATAACTTAGCTAATATTCAAATATAAATGAAAGCTGTAAACGTTAACACTGAATTCCCAGTAGGGCAATCCTTTTTTTGGGAAAATAAGAGGGAATTAGGATGAATAACTGATGGTTCCCTTTTTTTGTCTTTTCAACAGCAATTAAGTCCTCACTCAAGCCCAGTCCCTTTTTGAGGAACGTATACCACATTGTGGGCAAAGTCAGGTTTTCAGGTAATTGAATTCCTTTTCTGTTCATCCTGCTATATTTTTTCTTACTTCATTATGAAGTCATTTACCAACAGCATATGTCAACACCATTATTTGTATTATGTATCATAGGGCCAATTGTTAGATAACATGTGACAGCTTCATTAGAATGCATAAGATTTTGCATTCTTTTCACAAGTTACCCTCTAATACACATAAAGATGGGAAATATTTATAAAACTAGTAGATAAATGTGCTTATTTTCAACTGTTTATTAACTAAATTAATTCATTTTTGCTTATTTGGTTAAATGTACCTGGTACCAAAGAATGTTTTAAATGTTACATAAGACACATACAAATAGGATGCATCCACCTTAGATCATTTGTATGTTTTTGTTTCTCCAGATAATGAGAAAATGACTGAAGTCTGCCACAACACTTTAGGAAATTCTCTAAGCCTGATCCCTGTGCAAGAGGGACCTACTCCTCCTTCTGATCCAAAGATTGATACACGAGACAACAGCAGTCAACAGCAATGTTTCCTTGTATTCACTGGCTGTTCTCTTAAAGAAGAAGAGATTAAAAACTGGCTCAGACAATGTGCAAAGCAGGTTAGGGGTACAAAATTGCACCTCTTTTTTTGGAAGGGGGGCATTTTTCTTTTCTAATCTGGTTCTGTTCTCTATTTATGTTTTTGTTTATTATCACTTTACCACTTTTATTGCCAGGCAGATCAAAGCAGTGTATATTCTGTTCCCTCCTCCATAACTATTCAGTGGGCTTCAGTAGCCAGCAAGATTGATCAGGCACATAAGTAGGTGATGTCATCTAACAGTACCGGTGAATATCTCTCCCAGAGTTCATAAAGAAGTCGGAAGTTCAGAGCATGCACAGCAGTCCCCTCAATTAATTCCATAGTCCAAGAATGAATGTAATTCCTGGGGAAGTGGGAGAGATTGTGTGCCTGATCAATTCTGCTGTCTGTGTAAAATATTTTCCCATCAACAGTCAAGATTGAGTCAGGTACACAAGTGGGTGACTCCCAGCTCAGAGCTGCTTAAATCATCTGTAGTTTGTCTATTGTCCAATTGCAGTGTGGTCTCAAAGAAGAATGTGATAGTTGCTAATGTTACAAGATAGGTTGGCATGCACAGCTTGACTGAATTCATGGTGTCTGAGTGTGGACTGGTCCAAGGAGTAGTGTGAACTGAAGGCAAGAAGGGAGACCCAAGAAGCTGCTTTGCAAATGCTATTTAGCAAAGCTTATTTCATGAGAACTACAATAGATGCAGTGACTCTTATTTGCTACAGTCTGACTTTACTGACTAAAGGAGTATCAGTTTGCTTGTAACACAATTGGGTACAGGATGCTAGCGAACTTGTCTGCATTTATCTGGCAGCTACTGCTGCTACCAGAGTACCAATTCTGTTGAGGTCAAAAGAGACAAACAGCTGCCTTGATTTTCTGATTGATGCAGCTCTTTTGAGATAAACAATGCAAGTCCAGAGTGTCAGTTGACTTCTCATATGCAGGCCAATGCTCAAAACCCGATGCTGGCTCTAGAGGTGATTAGTGCCAGACTAGTGCCGGCGTTAGTGTGCTCAGCACCTTTAGAGGACGCTAGCACAGGGAATAGCGTGCACACCAGAGATGGCCGCAAGTACCATTAAAATGTAGTCAGATATATGCAAATGAGGTCATCATGCTTGGGAAAACAGTGTACAATAAACCACTCTTCTGAGAAGAGAGAATCTACTCTTAATAAAACCAACATGGTGCTATGAAAATCATTATGTCTGGCCTCTTTTTAAATTTGTGCAGGGTTTTTGCTGTGAGAGGGATGGGAGGATAAACATAGAGGAGTGGCATAGTTCAGTTTATAGTAAGGACTTTCCTTGCAAACCAGTTCAGGGATGGGAACACTGAACCACTATGGGATAACTTTTCATTCTCATCATTGGCAAAGAGGTTTATTTGCTGATTCCCCTAGGCCCAGTCTAGAGACCACTCCTAGGACTGTAGAAGGTTTCAGAATCTGTAAGTTATATGGTTCTTATACCTTAAAAAAAAATAAATGATTGTCTATTTGTTATCTTGCAGAAGATGTAGAATTGCAGTCAAAAGTCCAGATTATGGGTATAAAGTAGCCGCTCAACTTGTGAGTAGGTTCTATGAGTGTTGGAAGCATCCATTGTGAGGATGGAGGAATATTCTGTTGGTGAAAATGGGACATCTCTTTTTTTCTGGTATCTTCTTTTATGATATGCAGGACCTTTTTTCTTCATTATTTTTCTTATTTCTTTTTTGTGTTTTCAACCTTTTAAGGTTTGTTTGCTTATTTATTTATTTATTTTGCAGCTTCCTCAGCTCTTCTAAGTCTGAGCACTAGTAGGGACGTCCCCTATTTTTTCTAAAATTGAATCGTTTGATTTTGCTTTGGCTGTGGTTTTAAGTGTACTCGGTGCAGAAAAACCATATCTGTAACTGATGCAGTTGGTGTTTGCCTTGCCTAGGCCTGACCGTACAACCTCTAACTGTCACCTCTAATGTTCAGAAAAGGAGACAAAAGAGTAGAAAGACTCAGTGCAAGAGATGTTTTGGCGCTATTCTGTTAATATCGGCATCGGGCCCAATGGCTGGTGCTGCAACAGACACTCCGGGTGCACCAACATGAAGGTGGTCTCCCCATGCCTCAATATCAGGCACCAGTAGGGCCACATCAGACTGACCTACATTGGATGCACACCGAGGACTTATCAGGGTTCGACATTGCCCTCATCGGCACTGAGTGATCCTGATGTGCATCGATCAAAGGTGAAGAAGCACTGACATGAGTCCTCCTCGAAGCACGTGCCAGTAGCTCCAGGTCAAAGGCACTGCTGGCACCTGAGCAGTTTTGGTGTCAAGAGGACCACTCTCTCTCTGTGGAGTCAGTGCCAAATTGGAAGGCTGGCCCAGCATCTTCACAGGCTGTCACCGATCTGACACTGGCCCCACCTTTACCAATGCCTGCCCCAGGGAATGGCTCCAGGCCATGCTGCAGGAGGAGTTGGAGCGGATCTTGGCTTGGTGTGATGCCGAGGCTTTGAGGGCGTTGATGCCAGCCATGGCTCCACCCCAAGGCCACACACTCTGTTGCCCATGCGCCAACAGCAGTTCCTTGATGAGGATGGCATCAACCTCAGAAGAGGTAATGCTACTCTCCAGCTCATTAGGAAAGGAAGCTTCTGTAGTATCCAGGACAGGACCTGTCGCTCGGCACTCTCGTTCAAAATCTAGTCACAGACCCATCCTACTCAGGAAGAGTATTTCGCTGGGAGCAATTCAGACCATTCCTGAGTGTCTGATATTGAATCGGAGGAGGGCTTCCTTGGTTTGCCATCTGACCCCTCGGGAAAGGAGAAAGTCCCCACCAAAAGAACTCTCCTTCATCTATTTATTTTAGGGAAATGGCAAAAGCCATGCCACTTGAAGTTGAGAATGAGCTCAGGGCTGAAATATTGCACATCCTCAACTATGAAGATGATTCTAAGGAGGCTGCGACAATGCTCATGCATGGCATCCTGTGGAAGGCACAGATGAAGAATTGGGGGATACCTCTCTCTGTGCAGTCAATTATTCAGAAGGCAGGCTCTATTTATAGAGTCCAGAAGGCTCTCAGATTCAAGAAGCAAACTACTACCTCCACCACTCTTATGGTAGTCAAATCTGCTCTTAAATGAGCTAAGAGTTCTACAACCCACACCTTGGTGCCCCAGGAACAAGATGCTAGGATCTTAGAGTTTTGGGAGAAAGGTTTACCAAGCCTCTATGCTTGTTTCCTGCTTACAGTCCTACCAGCTGTACATGAGCATCTACTTGCAGAATTTGAGCCCATACGCCGGGCCTCCTCCCTACCCATCTTCAAATCATTGCTCAAAGCCCACCTCTTCAATGTCGCCTTTGGCACCTAATCACTACATCTCTTCTCAGGAAATCTCATCTACCCCAACTTGACATTTCGTCCTTTAGATTGTAAGCTCTTCTGAGCAGGGACCGTCCTTATTCATTAATTTGTACAGCGCTGCGTAACCCTAGTAGCGCTCTAGAAATGTTAAGTAGTAGTAGTAGTAGTGTCAGAATTTGCAGACTTCTTTTAGATAAGGCTGTAGAACTCCATATGTTAGTAGCCAAGCAAAAGGAGATGCTGAAAGCTCTGGACCCAAGCAACTTATGATTCTTTTGATGTGGCGTCCCAGATTTCAGCATTAGGTATTGGCATGCGCAGACTCTCCTGGCTGCATGTTTCAGACCTAGAACCAGCCATTCAGGAAAAACTTGCAGGCATCCCATGCCAAGGTGACATTCTTTTTGCGGACAAGGTGGAAAAGGTCACTGACCTTATCAAGAAGGAAACTAACACCATGAAGTCTTTCTTGGCCCACTCTTTCTGTGGCCTCCACCTCTCAGAGGTTCTTGGGTGGTGGCCAAAGGAGATCGACCCTCCTCTGGGCCACCCTTCCCAGCAGACCCAGGGGCCCCGCGCCAGGCCTAAGTAGCAGAGGCCCCAGAAGACCCAACTAACTCCCCAGTCAATGTAAGAGACAAACTTTTGACTGGCTGTACAAGAGTATAACTGCAATAAAAGTGACGATCCCAAATGGCCTACTGGTAGATGTAATTTTTTCATGCAAGATGGCTCCTTATAACCTCTAACTGGTGGTTTCTCTAAATAGTCTTTGTGGGTGGGGGGGGGTTACATTCTAAATTGGTGTCAGTTTCCTCCAAATTGCCCACCAAGAGCGTCAAATTTCAGCTCTCAGCAGTGGGTCGTTCTTGCAGGCCCATGCGGTTGAGCCCATACCACCAAGTACTTCATAGAACCCAAAAAATTGGGGATTTTGTCACTTCCTAATCCTAAGGGCCCTGAACAAATGTCTGGTCAGAGAAAAGTTCAGGATGGTTTCCCTGGGTGCTCTGATTCCCATGATTCAGGGTATGCCTCAGTTACAGGGAAGTATCTCATATTTCAAACAGGGAAACCCCACTACCAGTAAAACGTCCTGCCTTTTGGTCTTGTGTCCGCTGTCCGAGTCTTTATCAAATGCCTTGCTGTAGTTGTAGCGTATCTACGCAGACTGGGGGTGCACATGTTTCTCTATTTAGACCAGGGGTGTCCAACCTCTGTCCTAAAGAGGTGATATGATAGAAGTCTACAAGATAATGAGCGGAGTAGAGCGGACAGATGTGAAGCGTTTGTTTACAGTTTCAAAAAACAACAAAACCAGGGGACACAAGATGAAGCTAGAATATGGTAGATTTAAAACAAATAGGAGAAAGTTTTTCTTTACTCAGCGTGTAGTTAGACTCTGGAACTCGTTGCCGGAGAATGTTTTGACAGCAGCTGGCCTTACGGAATTCAAAGGGGGTTTGGACAGATTCCTGAGGGAAAAGTCCATTGAACATTATTAATTTTTTTATTTTTTTTTTTGGGGGGGGGGGGGGGGGGGGTTGCCGGGTTCTTGAGGCCTGGATTGGCCGCTGTCGGAGACAGAATGCTGGACTTGATGGACCCTTAGTCTTTTCCCAGTATGGCGGTGCTTATGTGCCGCAATTCAGTTGGGTTTTCAAGATTTCCCCAATGAATATGCATGAGATCTATTTGCATGCACTGCCTTCATTGTATGCAAATAGATCTAATGTATATTCATTGTGGAAATCCTGGAAACTTGACTGAGTGAGGACCAAGTTTGGACACCTCTGGTCAAGAGCACATCCAAAGGAGGAGCTCAGGATTCCATACAGAAAGCCATTTGAGTGCTGGAGCTCCTAGGGTTCATCATAAAGATACTCATAGTCCCATCGCCTTCCCACTCAACAATTGGAGTTCATAGGAGTCCTGCTATACATGGTTCAGACTCAGGTTTTACTTCCAGAACCCAGGGCGAAGGCATTACTAGCTGTTGCCCTACATGTTTGGCAGAGCCAGCAGGTCACAGCTTGGTAAATGTTGCGTTTGTTAGGCCACATGGCCTCTACAGTCTCTGTGACACCCATGATATGCCTTCATTTGAGAGAGGCTCAACGTGCCCTAGCTTCTCAGTGGTCTCAAGCTGCTGGGAACTTGATGAATCTACTATCTGTCACTCCCACTTTGTGAGAGCCTTTCTTGAGGTGGACGATTCAATCCAGTCTGATCATTAGACTCCCATTCCAAATTCCTTCTCCACACAAGATGTTAATGAAAGATGCAGCCAACTTGATTTGGAGAGCTCACATAGATGATCTTCACACTCAAGATCTCTGGTCCACTCAAGAGACTTGTCTTCACATAAAACTCCTCAAGCTCTGAGCCATTTGAAATGCTCTAAAGAGTTTCATAGATTGGCTGTTGAATCAAATTGTTCTAATCCAAACAGATAATCAGGTTGCGATACATTATGTCAACAAGCAGGGAGGCACAGATTTGTACCTCTTGTGTCAGGAAGTAGTCAGATGTGGTAATAGGTCTCCAGCCATGGCATGGTGCTCAGGGTCATGTACCTGGCAGGGAAAAGACAACAGTCTGGCGGACACACTGAACTGGGTAATGCAACCACACAAGTTGTCTCTGGCACCCCCTCAGTGGATCTCTTCACCACCCATCTGAACAACAAAGTTCCTTGGTTCTGCTGCAGGCTGAGATCATATGGCAGACTAGCATCGAATGCACTTCTCTTCCATTGAGGGGAAGAGCCTCCTGTATGCATATCCTCCAGTAACTCTTCTAGAGAAGATTTTCCTGAAACTTGAGCAGGACCGGGAACCATGATTTTTATCACGTCCTTCTGGTTGAGGCAAATATGATTTCTCTACTTCTGGAGGTAGCCTTCGAATATCCATGGAGACTGGACTGCTTTCCAACACTCATCATACAGAATGAGGGGTCTCTGCTCTATTCCAATCTGCAATCCCTTGCCCTCACGGCTTAGATGCTGAGAGGATATAGCTTGCATCCCTTCAGTTGCATGAGAGTGTCTCTAGATCCTGCTTTCTTCCAGAAAAAAATTCCACTAAAAGGTCCTATAATTTTAAATGGAGGACATTTGTCATCTGGTACAAAGGCAGGGACCTAGAACCTTTTCCCTTCCCTATGCAAAAGCTGTGTGAATACCTTCTACACTTGTCTGAGCCTGATCTCAAAACCAACTCCATAGAGGTTCACTTTAGTGCAAATGGCACTTACCACTGTGCAGATGGTAAGCCCATGCCTTTAATTTGATTTATGACTTTTGACTAAGCCTCCTATCAAACCTCCCACAGTGTCATGGGATCTCAACATAGTCCACTCCCAGCTGAGTAAAGCTCCTTTTGAGCCACTAGACACTTCCACCTCCCCAAGGAGTTGAATTCCCTCAGCTTTATTATTATAATGCTGGTACTGTGTGCTCATGTCGGGCAGGAAGGCACCTGCACATGGAGTATCATAAGTCATGTATGAACATCCTCAAGGAGACCAGCTGATGAGTTACATTGCACCTGGAATACTTTCTTGCCTGAATGATCTCATAGTCTGAGATCTTTGCCAGATGATGTATTAGAAAATTATGTGCTATTTTCGCCTTCTTCATTGCTGACTTGACTACCACTGAATTGTGGGAAGATCAGACTTTATTGAAAACAGTTATTTGTTGAACCTTATAATTTGTCCATTTTTTCAGACACAGGTTGAGTCAATCAGCAGGGATTGCTTTACGACTGAAAGCTTCTCAGGATGCTTGTGCCATCTTAGATTATCTCTGTTGCTGCTGCCTTTTGGCTGAACTGTCAAAGTTGCTGAATATGAATGTGGTAGCAACTTTCATAAAGCAAAATGCACTGAGTCTCCAGTTTCTGTACAGACAATATTTCCTCTCTTCCTCCTGAGCTAGCAGGAGTCTGTTCTCTGTGTGACAGTGATTGCAGAGGTAGTTCAAGTGGTTGTTACAGACTTTCAGGAATATCCTGCCTCATTGTTTGCAGTCAGCCTGATTGTTTTCTGAGTCCAGATATATCAGGCATCTTGAATGGGTGTCAGAGTTTCTGGATTTTTCTTCCACACTGAGGACACGGCTGGAATCCCAACTTCATCTGCAACATTTTCTGCAGAATTAAAAGAAAAAAAACTTTGAAAAACAACAGTTTCAGAGCAGGGGCGTAGCCAGACAGCAGATTTTGGGTGGGCCTAGGCAAGAAGTGGGTGAGCACCAAGTGTTCTCCCCCTCCCTCCCAAAAAATATCTAAGCTGGTGGGAAAATGTTTCTCTCCGCCTTGGCAGTCTGCAGCAGGCATGCGCTGAAAACTCAGCATTCACAGTTGCCATTAACGTGGAGCAGACCATTTTCATTACCATCAGGGGGAAGTCTTCAGCTGGTAGAGCTTGGAATCCCCATCAGCTACTGTTAAAGATGTGCTACTGTTGGGTGGCACAGAAGGCAAAAGTAGAGACTAAGAGGTAGATGCACTAAACGTTTTTCATCGTTAAATGAGCCCTCAGGGAAGAATTTCCTATCCTTTCCATGCACTTAAGCCTATTTTCCGACGACAGTAGCAGCTAACGAAAACGGAATGGAGATGAGCAATTAGTGTGAAAACCCCATTGAAACGACATGCACTAACCTTTTCCGATTGCCTTTACGCAGGAAAAAGGCAGGAAAACTAACGAGAGGTCTGGACCTCTCGTTAGGACAGCTCTGTGCCAGGAAAAAGTGTTAAGTGAAAAAATAAACAAACTTTGAGCCAATCCCAGCGCATTAGCAGAGCTAAAAGCGCTGTGATTGGTCCAAAGGACCTCAGAAAACACATAAAAAAATAAAAATAAAAATAAAAAAAGGATCGGGAGGGGGCAAGGGCGCTCATCAGGAGCGTCCTGTACGGACGGCCTTGCCCCCCCCCCCCCCGCTGCTCCCCACTTTCCGCCGCTCCCCCCACCCCGAAAAAGCAAACTTCTAGAAGCCCCTGCCCCCTCCCTTCCTCACTACTCTCTCACCTCAGCTCCGCCTCCCGACATCCTCCGTCCGTGCCCCGCCCCCTTTTGGGGTCGTCGCCGCCATTCCCCTCCTCCATCGGGCCCCCCTTCCTCTTACCGGGCCCGTGCAGCGCCTCTCTCCTCTGTCCGAAGGCGCTGCACGGGCAAGAAGAAAGCTGAATCAGCTGATGCCTGCCTTCGCCTAGCTTCGATAGAGCGTCTTTCTCCTCCTGGGCCCGCCCCTGTCTGACGTCAGTAACCTACGTAAGTTACTGACGTCAGACAGGGGCGGGCGCAGCAGGAGAAAGACGCGCCATCGCGAAGGCAGGCATCAGCTGATTCAGCTTTCTTCTTGCCCGTGCAGCGCCTTCGGACAGAGGAGAGAGGCGCTGCACGGGCCCGGTAAGAGGAAGGGGGGCCCGATGGAGGAGGGGAATGGCGGCGACGACCCCAAAAGGGGGCGGGGCACGGACGGAGGATGTCGGGAGGCGGAGCTGAGGTGAGAGAGTAGTGAGGAAGGGAGGGGGGCAGGGGCTTCTAGAAGTTTGCTTTTTCGGGGTGGGGGGAGCGGCGGAAAGTGGGGAGGGGGCAGGGGCTGCTAGGATTTTGCTTTTTCGGGGTGGGGGGAGCGGCGGAAAGTGGGGAGCAGCGGGGGGGGGGGGGCAAGGCCGTCTGTACAGGACGCTCCTGATGAGCGCCCTTGCCCCCTCCCGACCCTTTTTTTTTATTTTTGTTTTTATTTGGGAGCCATGTGCTTGTGATTTGACTGTGTTTTGACTGTTTGTGGCATGTGCAGAGCAGCTAACATAACGCTTGGCTGCTCTGCGCATGATTTGGGGGCCGATTAACGATGTGTATTGTGATTCTTTGATACATTGTACGTTTCACTACCGATCTCAGCATGTGTGACTTTTTTTTTTGGTGCATTTTTCGTTATTTTAAAATCGTTAGGGACTTTAACGATTTAGATTTTTTTACGTTTGGTTGCTGCATCTGCCTCTAAAAGACGATTCACCACTGGAGACGTGAGTCCAACAGTCTTATTATATCAATGATAATGACCCGACACAGGCCGTGTTCCGACGCTAAAATAGTGTCTGCATCAGGGGTCAATAAATACACTACAAATCAAAATATATAACATATAAACAACACCAATAAAAACATATATACACATCCATATGAAAAAACATATACAAATTCAATAGACACTAATTTTCTAATCAGAAGTCAATATGCTCAAATATGCTTAATAATAATTAAAACAACATACATATATTCAATAGTTAAACATATCCGTTTAAAGAAAGGTTTCTACTAATATAAATAAAAACAAAAAGAAATAAAAACATATGAAAAAATATAGAAATATTATCTCTATTCCAGGTATATATACAATTTTGGACTTAAATGCCAACTAAAATAACAAATATAATGTATAAACGATTGTTGGAAAAAATGAAATAGAGAGATTAATATTAGACACATGTGTGCTTTTATATATTAATATCATGCAGTGACAATATACCAAGAACAAAAACTAATGCTTACCCAAGTAGTAAATGCAAAATGAGGGCCCAGATGCACTAAACGTTTTTCATCATTAAATGAGCCCTTAAGGAAGAATTTCCGATCCTTTCCATGCACTAAAGCCTATTTTTCGACGGTAGTAGCAGCTAACGAAAACGGAATGGAGATGAGCAATTAGTGTGAAAACCCCATTGAAACGACATGCACTAACCCTAACCTTTTCCGATTGCCTTTACGCAGGAAAAAGGCAGGAAAACTAACGAGAGGTCTGGACCTCTCGTTAGGACAGCTCTGTGCCAGGAAAAAGTGTTAAGTGAAAAAATAAACAAACTTTGAGCCAATCCCAGCGCATTAGCAGAGCTAAAAGCGCTGTGATTGGTCCAAAGGACCTCAGAAAACACATAAAAAAATAAAAATAAAAAAAGGATCGGGAGGGGGCAAGGGCGCTCATCAGGAGCGTCCTGTACGGACGGCCTTGCCCCCCCCCCCCCCCCCGCTGCTCCCCACTTTCCGCCGCTCCCCCACCCCGAAAAAGCAAACTTCTAGAAGCCCCTGCCCCCCTCCCTTCCTCACTACTCTCTCACCTCAGCTCCGCCTCCCGACATCCTCCGTCCGTGCCCCGCCCCCTTTTGGGGTCGTCGCCGCCATTCCCCTCCTCCATCGGGCCCCCCTTCCTCTTACCGGGCCCGTGCAGCGCCTCTCTCCTCTGTCCGAAGGCGCTGCACGGGCAAGAAGAAAGCTGAATCAACTGATGCCTGCCTTCGCCTAGCTTCGATAGAGCGTCTTTCTCCTCCTGGGCCCGCCCCTGTCTGACGTCAGTAACCTACGTAGGTTACTAACGTCAGACAGGGGCGGGCGCAGCAGGAGAAAGACGCGCCATCGCGAAGGCAGGCATCAGCTGATTCAGCTTTCTTCTTGCCCGTGCAGCGCCTTCGGACAGAGGAGAGAGGCGCTGCACGGGCCCGGTAAGAGGAAGGGAGGCCCGATGGAGGAGGGGAATGGCGGCGACAACCCCAAAAGGGGGCGGGGCACGGACGGAGGATGTCGGGAGGCGGAGCTGAGGTGAGAGAGTAGTGAGGAAGGGAGGGGGGCAGGGGCTTCTAGAAGTTTGCTTTTTCGGGGTGGGGGGAGCGGCGGAAAGTGGGGGGGGGGGGGGGCAAAGCCATCCGTACAGGACGCTCCTGATGAGCGCCCTTGCCCCCTCCCGATCCTATTTTTATTTTGATTTGGGAGCCATGTGCTTGCGATTTGACTGTGTTTTGAACGTTTCTGGCATGCGCAGAGCAGCCAGCATAACGCTTGGCTGCTTTGCGCATGCTTTACGAGCCGATTACCGACGGGGATTGGTGAATCGTTCTTTCCAATACCGCACCAAACTTTTTGGGGCTGTGTTTTTGGAGCATGCTTCGTTATTTGAAATTCGGTAAAGGTTTTAACGTTTCTGATTTTTTTACGTTTGCTTGATGCATCTACCCCGAGGAGTCCTACTTGTATGTGTGTTGTCAACTCACTGATCACTTAGCACTGCAAGCCACAAATGAGAACATAATGGGTTTAAAAACAAACACCTGATAACAAAGTATCCATGTGACACTTGAAGAGTTACCAGGGATTAATTGAACCAGCAGAGAAAGTGAAAGTGAAACCAAACGCTGACTGTGTATCACGTAGCACTGCAAGCCCTGAATAAAGATATAATCTTACTGGGTTTAAAAACAAACCCTTGGCAAAATAGTATCCATATGGCACTAAAAAGTAACGAAGGATAAATAGAACCAGCAAAGAAAGTGAAAGGGAACCAAACGACTGATAATGTATCAACATAATGCTAGGCAGGGAGCGAAGGAGAAACTACATAAAAAAGGGGGGGGTATCTAAAAATAAATACAGAGCCCAATGAACTAAACGTTGCAAACAAATGTTGGGACAAAAAATGCTGCCACAACAAGCAAGTAAGAAAAATATAAATAATGAACTAAACTAAATGAGGATAATTAAGAAACATCACAACCAAGCTCAAAAAGGAGAAAAGAAAAAAGTGCTTACCTAATCAGAAAATGCTGGACGCAGACTATCGGAGCAAGAATCATAAAAATAGTGACGACGGCAAAGTCAGGGTTGCCATATAAAAAAAAAAAATTACCACACAAAACCGCTCAAAAACCGCACACACCCCACCCCCGCCGTCATCAGCCCCACCCCTTCCGTCATCACCCCCGCCTGTGCCGTCATCAGTCCCGCCCCCAATGTCATTGCCCCGCCCAATACGGCAACAAACCCCGCCCGAAACGTCACAAACCCCGCCTCTGTCGCCATTAGCCCCACCCCCCGCCGGCCGAAAAACCGCCCAAAACCCGCACCAAAAAAAGAAAACCAGCCCAAAAAACCGCAACCCACCGCGGGCAAAAGTTTCCCGCGGCGGGTTGCGGAAAACCACCCATCTGGCAACCCTGGGCAAAGTAGTGAGAATATATAGCATACTCAAAGGAAAAAAAGGGGGGTGGTCACATCCGATACATACCGGAAGTGGCCTATGTGGTGAGAGTTAATGTGAGCAGCTATTGTTGTCTTGAAAAAGACCTCACAAAGGACGTTTAATGAAAAAAAATGCAGGAACAGATGATGATACAAGGGTATATTAAAACAGCATAAAGAAACAAATATGACACAGCAGAGGAGACGCTTACAGGTTAGCGGCGGTAGGCAGCGTGTGGGAATTGCTGCCAGTGAGAGAGAGGGGGCAGATGCAGGATCATGGGAGCTCAGCCTGCTCCCTTCGCTGCCGTGCTAATAAAGGTGCTCTGCTGCCCGGTGCTTTTAAAGGTGCTCCACTGCTGGGTGGGCCTGAACCCAAACTGAGTGGGCCCAGGCCCACCCATGGCTATGCTCCTGTTCTGAGGCCAGTCTGGTACTTCAAGATCTTGTATTACCTGCACTGCACCAGTAAATATTCAGTAGCCCAACATTTTCCACACTGTCCTAAAATACTCTTTCCTTGTTTATGCTTTCACCAAGGAATGGGCATACATAGCTGGCAATACTGTATTTTCTGACATAATGTGAAGATACGAGAGCAGGCGATAGTTTTTTTACACAGCAGCTTTAGGTACTGTTCTTTGTCTGACCTTTTCCTTTATATTTGTATGGTCAGGTGTAACATTCTCTCAGTATTTCTTTCTAATGGTTTGATTATAACAAGAGTGATTTTTGACTTTCTACCAGTGATGTTTTACTAATGTCAGAATTTGTGCACAGAAACCTCAGAGAAAAATCCCAAGAACCAGAGGAATGTTGACTTTGCAGGAGATCAAGAACATTCATGTAAGTAGAAGTCAAGTGCTAAAAGAAGATTTAAAATATAAGTACGTTATTAAATCCCATTTGAACTTTTCTTTTATAGCTGTATGTAATCACAAGTACTTTTATTAGAATTTTAACCTGAAACACAGTCTTTCAATGATTTAAAAAGTTCAACAGGAATGCAGAACTTTAGTGACAAGAATTGTTTTCTCTTAAGACAAGCTGTTCAATATGGGCGGAAGGAGATAATTCTATAAAACATTTTCTTTAAGTAAAGCATTTCTGACTGCAAGTTCACCTCAACCTCAACTACTCAGGCAGCATGGTTTAACAACTGTGAAGTAGCGTTTTTTTCGTCTACAGTTGGTAGACGATGCCTGAGATGTGTATTGAGGGGATGTAAAGCAAGAAGAAGCTGTTTTTGACAGAGACTTAGTGGAAGTACAGAGTCAGGTGAACAAAGAAGTAGCCAAAATGGACTTGCAAGATATGGGAAAAGGTACTTATCAGTGACAAAAGCACTTTCTGCCTCTTTAGAGGCTCTTTGGGGGCTGTAGTAAAGAAAAAAAAATTTTTTTTAAGTTAAAAACGTTATGCGGGCCAGCCAGCCTGATATTCAGCCATGGCTGAATATCGACCGGGCCCAAATAAGTGCCGGGCACCCAGCCCGTCCAAAAAAATCCCCGATATTCAGTGCAGGTGGCCGGACAAGGCCCAGCACTGAACATTGAGGGATAAGTTACTAGCCATGATCAACGTTTAAAAAAACGATGACCACCACCAGCTGAATATCGGGGGGGGGGGGGGGGGGGGGGGGGGGAATAGAAAACATGGAGGCAACATCATATTAAAGAGACTATCTCGACCCATTAATGAAATAAGGTAGGCCCTCCACAAATCTTACTTCCTGCCCACCTTCTTAAGCTAGTGTGGGATGTTGCTACTGTATGATGTATCCAAATGAGCAGGGATCTGCACCCCCAAGTGTTTTAGGGTCCCTGTAGCCCAGGGGAGGGGGAAGGAGGCAGGCCAAGAATATTGTAAGGATTCAGGCAGTGCTAAAGCTTGAGATTTAGACAGATTAAAGGTAAAGCCCAATAGAATGCCACAAGCGCGAATGGCATACAACAATTCACATAACAAGTGAGACAGATTAGTTAAGATCAAAAAGAGGTCATCGGCAAAAGCTAGTACTTTAATGACACTAGGGCCTGCCTGCATGCATGCTAGCTTTCCCTAGAGATATCTGGATCTTACAAAGCAAAGGTTCTAGATATAACACAAAAAGTAAGGGGGAAAGGGGGTAACCCTGGTGTGTACCACCACTAATTGGAAAGGGCGGTATACGAGTCCCGGTAATCAAAAAGAATGCACTGGGTCCCCTGTACAAGGCCTGTATAGCCTGATAGAATCATCCCTGAAGACCCACATAACCAAGCACAGAAAAAAAAAGAAAAGGCTATCAGACTTTGTCAAAAGCCTTTTCTGCATCTAGGCTCACTAGCAAGGCCTCCTCGTCATGCTCCTACACTGAGACATAGCCAATAACAAATGCCTGGCATTGAGAACCAGTTGGTGCCCCTTGATGAATCCCACCTGCTTTGAGCCCACTGAGGAAGATACCCTGCCAATCAATCCGCCAGGATACGGGAAAACGATTTCAAAACCACATTTAGCAATGAAATTGGCTGATAAGAAGCAGATGAGTCCCTTGGTTTGCCAGGCTTAGGAAGAAGACTAATTAGGGCCACACTTTCATGAAGTGGGAAAGAGCCCTCCACAACGGTCGCCTGGTAGTAGGTCAGTAAAGGGCCAGTGAGCCGCAGAGACATTAATTTGTAGAATTCACTAGTGTAGCCATTAGGGCCTGACATCTTACACAAGGGAGCTAATTTTATGGTCTGCTAAAGCTCTTTTGCTGAGAACGGTTCATTCAGAGCAGCAACCTGCTCTGGAGTTACAGGCCATGCTGGAACTTTCCAGATAATGGATCAAGGTGTCCTGGATGCCCCTTCCTCACCCCCAGCATACATCTGGGTAAAACAATTTGTCAATAAGTTAGCCAATTCTGCACCCGGGTATGTCACATACTCTTTTTGTAAGGCCAATATATGATGTCCACCTTCCTGCTGCTTAGTCACTCAAGCCAGCATTCTCTGGGCTTATTACCAAAAGCATGAAACTGATACTTCTGATAAACAGGCATGCAAGATGTCTGGTCGTGAATCAAGGTATTGAGAGCCGCCGGAGTAGCAGTAAGAGTGTCATAGGCAGTAGAGGTAGGCACCCGAATAAAAGCTAGTTTCACCTGGTGAAGTTGTCTCTGCAGCTGCACAATGCCCTGGACTATGCGTTTATTCCTAGCACTAGTATAAGCTATTAAAGCCCTTCAAAGTACCACTTTCACTGTAGGCCAAAACAATAAAGGCTCTTCAACTTGCTGTTTATTAAAAGACACTTCTCCCACTGGGCCAAAAAGTATTTACAAAACTCCTCATTCTATACAAATAAGCAGGGCTTTGTGCATAAAAGTGATCTACTTCCAGGTCAATCCATATCATATTATGATCGGAGACATCGAAGGTCCCCACATAAGCAAAATGTACTAGCCAGCACATGCTTTCCTGCACCAAAATATAGTCAAATCTAGACATCATGCCATGAGATCCGAGATAGGTGCATATGGTCATGTTCGGCGGGGTGATATAAACACCAGGGATCTACCAAATTCAATGTTCTATTAAGATGATAAAGCAGAGAATTACCCTTTCCAATAGAGTGATCCACAGCAGGGTCCATGACCAAATTAAAATCTCCCTGTAAAATTAGGGGTTGATCAGCATAAGGTACACAGAGCCACACAATTTTCCTATGAAAAGCAGGGCTGAAGACCCTAAAAGTACCACCAAAAGTATAAAGGTTTTCCCTTGAAGTAGAAGCTTCAGAAGCAACAAACACCCTTCAATATCTTTTTATAAAGGGGAAACCTCACATGACAAAGACTTATGGACCACCACTGCAGTCCTGCCTCTGCGCTGCAGCAGAGGAATAAAACACCTGACCCACGCAAGAGCGTTTTAATTTCTCATGCTCCAAATCAGATAGGGAGGTCTCCTGAAGGCAAGCAACATGCACCTTTTTGGCACTGCAATGCCACCAGAATTTTTGTATACTTAATTGGCGATGTGATTCCGCTCACATTCCAGGACACCAGCCTAGTTGTTGCAAACGTCCCGGTGGGAACTGTACATTTGTCACATAAGGGAAGTTGATCCGACTTCTGGATCATCCCCCCCCCCCCCCCCCCCCCACCACACACACACACACACAAACTTCACTAACTCGTGGCATGTGTCCTGCAAGTGGCGCAACTAAAGACTCTTTGCCATAGTCTAAGGAACTACTACTTATACTTTAGTGACATTAAAGTTCATATCCCCAAAAGCCAGTCGCCAAGATGACATACAAGGCAAGCTTGGTTATATTTGATAATAGCCTCCCCCTGCTAAGTCCACAACAGGGGGTCTCATCTGTTTCTTTGTTTTTTTTCCCATTCCAACCAAATTAAAAAATGAATTTGTTCATTTGTAAGATATCCTTTTTTCCATGATCTAAGGTCTAAAAAAAAAACAAAAAACCAACCTTAAAAATATAGTTGTTGTTTTTTTTTTTTTTAAATCTGGGCTTGAATTTGTCCAGGGAGGGGTCATAATATACCAACTCAGACAGGATGTTTGAGGTATGTGATGCATCAAGCTAGATATTGAAAAGTAAGTGATTTGCAGTGGAGGAGGAGGACCAATCAGAGCAGCTTTCCAATGGACAGAAGTCTAAAGGAAGATGAAGAACAGAATTAATAAAAAGCTGCAGATTGAATTCACTTTAATGTCAGTAGGAGGCTGCTGAACTGTGTGCAAAAACAGATAGGGAATGTAGTGACTTGAGAAAGCTCCTTACAGGGTTATAAAGCCAATGAGAGAAGGTAAGTCATACAGCTAAGTTTTGCATAAATTAGTACACAAAAGATTGTTTCATGGTAGACCTTGGAAGAGTAGGTTACAGTAGTCTAGGCAGGAAATGGAACTTTGTGGAGTATTCAGAAAGGAAAGGAGGAATTCTGATGGCAAAATAGAAAAAAATTCTTTTGAATGTATGAAAAGATAAGAATGGTAGGCTTGGTGAATGAAGTTTTGATATTAATGTTGAGATGGTCTTTCAATGTGGTGTTAACTTTTCAGGTGAAAAGGCATTTGGAGCCTCTTCCAGCTGGATACTTCTACAACGGGAGTCAGTTTGTGAATTTTCTGGGAGACAAAACAGATTATCATCCGTGTATCCTTTCATTTTTTTTTTTTTTACGTGTGTCAGGGGCATAGCCAGACAACAGATTTTGGGTGGGCCAGGGCAAGAAGTGGCTGGGCACCAAGTGTTTCCCCCCCCCCCCCCCCCCCCAAAAAAAATATATATATGTATATCTCAGCTGGTGGGAAAACGCTTCTTTCTACCTTGGCAGTTTGCAGCAGGCATGCACTGAAAACGGAGCATGTGCTGGTATCACAGGAAGTAGCATTTTCATTACCATCAGGGGGAAGTCTTCAGCTGGTGGAGCTTGGGATCCTCACCAGCTACCACTAAACGTGTGCTACTGTTGGGTGGGCCTGAGCCCTAAGTGGGTGGGCCCCAGGCCCATCTGTGGCTACGCCACTGACATGTGTTTTATTTTATAATGATAAAGAATTTGGCATGGCTGATTCAAAGATGATGGAAAACTTCCACACTTAATCATGAAGCTGAGTGTTCTGCAGTGTTCATGTACCTTTGTACAAATATCTTAAAAATTGAACTTGCTGCCAGACTTCTGCTACTAAATTAAAATGATGATAATTGGATGGCACAACACAGCATCCCATCCTTGCTGACATAATTGTCCTTTTCATTATGCCCACTATCTTGGTGAACATCTTTTCTAAACAGCAATGAGATCAATATTCTATGAGATAATCTCTGTATCAGATGATTCATCCACTTATCTTCATGTAGATTTTCAGCAGTGCTGGTTAAGTATGACTGTTGAATAAACAGTCCTAAAAATGGATACATTATCAATTTAGGATAACTATTTTTTGTCATACTTAAATGGATGAACTTAACTAAGTAGTGGCTAAATATCAGTACTGTCCAATTAAGTTTAAGCTTCGTGCCTAGAACACCTTTTTATGCATATAATGACTAATAAGAAAAAACTTCTATAAATCAGGGTATGTTTTGAAACAAAAAAAAATATATAAAGTAAGAATGACCATCAGTATATGCCCTTGTATATTCATTAGATTTGCATGGAACATTAGATACTGTAACTCCAAGATGTCAAGCCATTCAAAACAATATTAGACTAATGGAGATATTGATGTGTTACATCACCAGTCACTCTTACTATAGTGTTAAACCACAAAATTAATATGCTGCTAATGTGTGAATATTCACATACACCACATAAATGTGCAAATTTATATTTAAGTCCGTTTCTATAAAATTGCTTTAGTGGACTATATGTACTGACGCGCCCCAAATGAATGATGGAGAAAGCCTCTTTTTAGCTGCTGCAATTGTGAGCAAAAATGCTGTAAATCGGGCATAGTCATGTTTCAATTGCTGTTTCAGGGACTGGCGCAGACTTCGCCATGCAAAAAACAAGGTTCCTGTGTCATTTAGTAATGTGGATTTGGAGTCTTGTTTTCGCATGGTGACGTCTGTGCCAGTCCCTGAAGCAGCAATCGAAACATGGCTGTGTAGGATTTATGGCGTTGTTGCCCACTGGTGTGGCAGTTAAAGAGAGGCTTTCTCGGTCATTCATTTGGAGCGTTTCAGTTCAGAAAAGTTGTTTTCTAAAAAATTGTTTTTGGTGAACTATCATATATAAAATTTGCACATTTATAGGATGAATGTGAAAATTGACACATTAGAAGCACATTCATTTTCTGGCTTTACACTACAGTAAGACTGACCGGTGATGTAACACACCAGTATCCCCATTAGTCTTATGCCATTTTGAATGTCTTGAGGTTATGGTATAATAATGTACCTCACAAATCTAGTGGATATACTGATAGTCACTCTTACTTTATATATATTTTGTTTCAGCACATACCCTGATTTATTTAAGAGTTCTTTCTTATTTGTTGTTTACTCTTCAAAAATTTTCTTTTGGTTTTTTTTTATAGATACCTATGACTAATAGAGCTGTACTAGTAGAGCATGCTTTACTATTCAGCTGAATAAGAATAATGAAAAATATTATTTGGCCGAATACAAATACTGAATATGAATAATGGGCATTAAGCTTTAACCTAACAAATAATAAAAGAAGCAATGTGAAATCGGAGATCATGTGCTTATTTTAGTAGCACAGTAGAGCCCCGGATTATTTGTATTCAAATTTAAATCACTATTTTGCCGAATACAAATAATGTATTTGGGACACTACTCAGGGCCAAATCGAATATTCAGTTTAGCCCTAATGACCAGACATCCTGAACTTGTTTTTGTTTTGTTTTGAGAAAACATTAATGCAGTTAACTCAAGAATTAACTGTATAAATCATTTTGAGTGCTAATGTTTTTAGCTTTTCTCTGAATGAAAGATGGTCATATTATTTGTATGTGTTTTATGTCATATCTTTTTTTGTTGAAAGACGAACAGTACAACTCCAAGAAAAAGAATAATTAAACTCAAACAACACAAAGAGCTTGGTTTCTTATAGCCCCTTGGCATAGTCAAACACATACTATCATTCTTCCCCCCCGCCCCAACCCAATGAATAACCCTGCAGGTAAGTGGAAACAATAAAGCCTCTTCAAACCCTCCTATCTTATGCTATGTACATCAATATAATTCAAAATCAAGCTTCTAGCTGTCTATGTGAGTGACTGTAGATATGGATCCCACTTAGAAAGATAGTTTTGTTCCCCTTTTGCAAAAATTGCTGCCTTCCACATTGCCAGGCGCTGAACCCCAGCTCACCAGGACCAAATAGATGGAGGCTTTAAAGCTACCCAAGAATCTAAGATGCTTTTTTTTCCGTACTATGATAAACCTTTGCAGTAGTTTCTTTTGTATCTTGCCTAGACTGCCCCTCCAACCACCCCCTGTTTTATGAAAAATAACCAAGTCCACTGTAAAGCAAATGCGAGTGTGGAATAGGGTGACCACATATAGAGCAATGGCCGTCCAGTATTGTTGTACAAGGGGACGCTCCCACAGTGTCTGATAAAAGGTATCGCATTTAACACGTTGGAGAAGCCAATCTTCCCGCTTTATACATCTGCACTTAGGTGAAATATGCCCGATGGAACACCTGGAATGCACACTCCCTCAACTTGGCACCCCAGACCAGCTGGGGTATTTCATGAATGGTTTTGGCTACATTCCACTCCATCAAGGATCTCCCCAAGTCTGATTCCCATCTGGTTTTAACTTCCTGATAGTCCTTCCCACTCACCAGGGGTTGTACAGATTTAAATAGCCCTGAGAAAGTGAGCCTCTCAGTCTCTAGCAATTCAAAAGATCCCCTTAATTCGGAGCCTAAGTTTAATTTTAGGGTGTTGGGGTCAAGGGAGTTAATATAGTGCTTGAGTTGGCAAAAAGCAAGTGGTATCCCCTCTGTACATTTATCTGTTGTCGGAATGCATCATAACTCATCATTGCCCCTTCCACAGTAAGCAAATCTGTATGAACAATTGCTCGATGCCCCTTATAGTAGCTACTTTAACAACAGGCTCCCAAAATTTGGGCTCGGATCTCCTCCTGGCAGCATCGGCAGCATCCCCTGTGGCTTTGGGCATCTTCATCCCCCCATGCAACACTTCTCGCTCTCTTCTTTTGCCATGAACCAGTGATTAACTGTTGACTCAGTTTCTTGATTACTTCAGCCCCTCCATTCCATCCAAGTCTGGGGTAGGCATCACCGTCCTTCCATATCTCTGGCACTGCCCCCCCAATAGAAATGGGGGAGTGTCCCAGGTCTTGATATCTTCCATGTCACTTCTATCATGTGACAAATCAACTTCACAATTGACCACTGTTTAAACTTGATTTGGTCTAAATATGTTGCTGTGGGCTCTTATCGGGCTAGGACCCCTACCTTCTCTAAACTTGGGCAGGTGGGGTGGGTGAGGCGCTGGAGCAGTGGGCAAAATGGTGCTTGCACCCTTGCAAATGCGCCTCTTCATGCTCCGTCTCCACCCTTCAACCCACCTCTTGGCCCCCCTCCTTCCCAACTGTATCTACCCCTCCTCCTCTCCACCCTCGATTACCTCCTGTTTCCTTATTCCTGTTCTAACTTGCTTAGCTCGACCTTCTTTCCTACCTGTTTCCGTACCCCCTTGCCACCCTTGGACCCTTTTCCAGCCATGTCAGGACTCCGTCCGTTTGCCTGCTCTCTCTTCGCAGCTAGATCAGTTCCTGGCCAGGTGCAAGAGATCAATTAAAAGATGATTAATATACATACCAACTAAAGGAGTGCTAGAGATACCTCACACTCCAGTTTAGAACTGTGACAAAGCTCTGCAGCACTTCAAAAAGCCATATCATAATAAACAGTACATATGGCTAGCAAGAATCCTAAAAGCATATAAATCAAATCAAAAACTCTAAAAGATAGTGGCCAAAGCCCAGTCACACACTGTCCTCACTATACATAACAAATCATACATGGTGCACCAACTTACCCATTTCTATGCCTCATTGAGTAGAGGAGTGTGGTAGCCGTGTTAGTCCACTCTTAAGGTTATCAATAGAAATCAAACAAAATAAAACATGGAAAAGAAAATAAGATGATACCTTTTTTATTGGACATAACTTAATATATTTCTTGATTAGCTTTCGATGTCATTGATATGCTTTGATGTCCCCATGCATACTTCCTACCCACCCCCCTCCTCCCACCCTGTCAGACTGTCATAGTAATGCTTGAATGTTTTCACTTATATACACTGTCAGCTAGCACATTTGCTTATTTCCGATCTGAGGAAGAAGGGCAACCTTCGAAAGCTAATCAAGAAATGTATTAAGTTATGTCCAATAAAAAAGGTATCATCTTATTTTCTTTTCCATGTTTATTTTGTTTGATATGCCTCATTGAAAAACTATGTGGTCTGTATGGTTTCAAAACACTGTGACTTTTTACTTTAAAAGAACAGAGTAGCTTTACTAAAAAAACATTAAAAGTACAACTCATACAAACAAATGCAGTGCTTTCCAGCGTTTGCAGCAGCATACCACAGTCCTGTCTTAGCAAATAGCATTCTGAACACTAAGCATGATGGGAAGCATTTATCTGGTGTTCCTGATCCAATCAAAATTGGCGGATTCAACTACAGCCTTAAAAACCAGCTCAATGTCAATAAATAAACTGTCAAACACTGAAATTGAAACATATATGCATTCTAATGATTTCATACCGCAACCTGACCAATCAAGAAGCTCTAAAATCAGCAGATTCAGGAAACAGGAATATCTAGCACTATAAAATGATTTTAAAAAATGCGAAAAATACTGCATAGCCTTGCCCAATATGAATAAACTCCCCACAAGTATGTAAAATTGAATTATAAAAGAAACACATACTAAAATATAAAATGGTTCAAATCATAATATTCACTCATTGATTCAAATGTGTTAAAATCAACATTGGAACATTTCATAACTGTGAATTAATTGTAAAATATGCAAAATTATATAACTAAAAAAGTTTTTAAAAATGTACAAAAACCTCAATATAATACAACAAGCACCAAAATCAAACAAGGTATCATCAACTCTGGGGATACCTTCCTTTAAAGCATGCTTAGAAGATCAAGGGGTCCTTTTACTAAGGTGTGTTGAAAAATGACTTGCGGTAGTGTAGGCGCAGGTTTTGGGCGCGCGCCAATCCATTTTTCAGTGCGCCTGTAAAAAATGCTTTTTCTTAATTTTTGCTGAAAATGGAAGTGCGCCAAAATCAAAATTGCTGTCCATTTGGGTCTGCAACCTTACTGTCAGCCATTGACCTAGTGGTAAAGACTCACATGGTAACTGGGCGGTTATGACCTACGTGCGTCAAATGCCACTTGGCACGCGTCTGATACGCGTGTCTGAAAATAAAAATTATTTTTCATATGTGTGTATTGGATGCGTGCCAAAAATGAAATTACCACCAGAGCCACGTAGTAGCCGAGTGGTAACTCCATTTTGGTGTGCATTGGGTGCGCATGGACGCTTACGCAGTTTAGTAAAAGGGCCCCCAAGTTCTTTATCCAAACAAAAAATCTGGAGTCTTCAAAATTGTGGTCCATCTTAACTAAATAGCGCTGCGGTGTTCAATCACTCTGTTATTTAGGGCTGCTTAGTCTTCCCTATATATATAACAAGTTATATGGACAGTATCAAGCATATATGATTCTGTCTGTTTTACAATTAGAAAATTGTTTCAAAACGTGGATTTGATAGCGATATTAACCAAATATACTGAGTACCTGCCACATGGGAAATGCCCATGCGGGGCTTCTCTCCTGGATTCCTTATTTCTTCTAAACACTGATGTTATCAAGATGTCTTTTAAATTCTTACTTCTTTTGTATGTTATCATCAATTTCAGATTAGTAATCAATCTAGCATTCCTGTTAATAATTAAAATGACAAGGAATGCGATCTCATCCTTACTAAAATGTAAATTATGTTTTTTAAATTGACATTTTAAATTATGGTCTAAACTATTAATCCAATCATGAAACTCTAATAAATCCTGCTCTGTACCTCGCCAAACTATAAAGACGTAATCAATATATCTTCTCCAGATCCCCAATTATTTGTTATATTGATGTTTAGACTAAAATCTTTTCTTGAATCTGGCCATTTAAAGATTTGCAATTGAAGGTGCCCTAATGCAACTCATGGCTATGCCTATAATTTGTTGGTAAAATATCTTACCAAAATAGTTATCTGTCAGGGCTATCTCAGCAAGAGAATTTAGAAATGCCTGTAGGTCAAGACATGCAGAAACCCAGGCTTGTCTGCTAGAATAGTTTTCATGGTCTGACTTTGAGCATTCTTGGGACTCTGATTATGAACCAGATATACTTTCTCAAGAGGGTCCAACTCGCTTATCGTTAGACTAATGAGAGAAGAAAATCACCAGGGGAGCTCTCCTTCATTTATTTTATGAGGGAAATGACAGAGGCCATTCAATTTAAGTTAGAGATGGAGAAGGAACGCAGGGCAGAAACAATGGACAGCTTCCAATTCGTTGGCCCCCTTCAAGTAGGCTGTGACAGTGCCTGTTCTCAAAATCCTGAAGTGCATATAGATAAGAATGAGAGACACCCCCCTCTCTGTGCCTATTAACAAGAAGGTTGACTCTAGTGTATAGAAGGCTCCTACATTCAAGAAGCAACAACTTCATTATGATTCCATGGTGGTTAGATCCTCTCTCAAAAGCACCAAAAGTTCCAACATTAATTTGTTAGTTACCTCAGGAAGAGAATCTCAGACATTGGAGCCTTATAGTAGAAATATTTTCTCAGAACACTGTGCTCACTTCTTGTATAGCTTTTTATCAGCTCCTTATGACCATGTATTTATGAAATACTGTGTGCAGTGTTGGGAAGTTTTCAGACACTCTTCCTCAAGAGAAAACTGAGCAACTCCTTTCATGAGTAGACAAAGGGAAGACGTGCAGAAAGTGCCATATCAAAAATATCATAGGTTACCATGTATTGATATCTTATGCAAGGGGTACTAGCTCCCAGAGAGTCACCTATCACTGGCTTCAAACCTGAGATAGGATGTGCAAGAAAAACTTGTTGACGTGTCATTCCATGGAGAGAATTTCTTCAAAGATAAGATGAAGGGTGCTACCTTAATTGAATGGTACACTGACTCTCTTAAGACCCTCTCCAGGCCCACTTCTTACCTGGCCATCTCTTCTAAGAGGTACCAGAGTGGAGGTCAAAGGAGATCCTTTCACTGTCAAAGATGTAGGTATCATCTCCAACCTGCTCTTCCTCGTCAAAACAGGGATCTCATTCTCAAACCAAAGAGCAAAAGGGCCCTGAAGACTCAACCAGTGCCACAGTTAAAGCCAGGGGATGAGGTATTGCCTCCATGAAAACATAACTAGTGCCTTGTTATTCAGGGAATTTTGCAGACTGCTGGCTCATTATCTCCAATCAGTGAGTTCTAAAGATCATCTGCCTAGGATACTGTCTGTACCTATTTGAAACACTAGCAAATTGCACATCAAGAATATCACTGTCAAGCTCTCAGCATCAGGTATTTACCAAGGTTTCTTTTCCCTCTTAGACACAAATGCAGTCAAATCTGTCCCACCATGGGAGAGAAGGCAGGGATTTTATTCCAAATATTTCCTGTCCCACTGTAGAGCCAAGACCCTGAACAAGTTTCTAGCAAGAGAGAAATTCAGAATGGTTTTCCTAGGCACCCTAATTCCCTTCCTCCAAAAGGAAGACTAACTTTCTTCTTTGGACTTTGAGGGTGTTTATACTCTCACTTACTGTAGAAAGACATCCCAATCACAATAAGTATCTAGGATTCATCATACTGCCTTTTGGTCTCATAAATTACCCCAAGTCTCAGCAAAACCCATCACCAAAGCCTTTCTATCACAACAAAGGATTACTAATCTAGTGTCCGTAGGGGTGGCAGGTATCAGCATGGAACATGTTGAGGATGTAGGGCCACATGACCGCAGTGGTACATGTAACAACTCTGGCATATTTCAGGATAATGCTCGGTGGACAAGACAGTCACAGGCTGTTGGATGTCATATTTGTCACAAAACCATTTAGAAATTTTATATCCAAGTGGGGAGAGTTCAGTACAATTTTGAAAAACTCATCCCTTTCAAATTCCACAATATCATGAGAGGTGCATTCAAACAGGGCTGGGGAGCCTGTTTAGGCAGATTTCCCATAGGGTTTATGGTCATCCCAGGGAAGATGTCCCCAAATGAGTTCCCTGAAATTGAGAGCAGTATAGAAAGGCTTTCAGAGATGGGTTGACCACTACTATTTTATTTTTTTTATTTTATGTATTAGGATTTATTTATCACTTTTTTGAAGGAATTCACTCAGTCTCTCTGAGTGCAGTGTTCCCCAAATCTTTTCCTCAAGAGCTGTGAATTAATCTGGTTTTCAAAATTTCCACAATGAACATGTTTGAGCTATGTTTGAATACAGTGAAGGAATGCATGCAGATACCTGTCAGGCATATTCCTTGTGGAAATACTGAAAAGCCGACTAATTTGCAAACTGGATTTGGGAACCCCTACTTTGCTGTATAGGTCCCATGTAAATAGTGTTTTAGCAAATTAGTTCTGAGACTAATGTCAACATTTTCAGCATAGCTGAGATCTTGTTTTAAGAACTGGTTAAGCAACGGAATTATTCCTGTGCTCTAAAATAATTATATTGTAATAGAATTTAACTTTGTAAATCATTTTCCTTAATATCATTAACATTAGTAATGGACCAGTTCATAAATGATTATGTGGAAGAAGCCAACCGAGAAATTGAAAAGTACAACAGAGAGCTGGAGCAGCAAGAATATCATGACCTCTTTGAGCAAAAAATATAACTGAACACGTTCATGGTGTACTGTGATGTTCTCAATTAGTAACACCATTATCAGTTAGCAAAATGTGCTCTCTATTACTGGTCATACAAAAAAAAGGGTAACAGAAAAAGTAAAACTGTAATCTGGTAACTAGTCCCTAAACTTATCTGTATCTTTGAAATTTTTGCTGTTAGGTTTGGGAACTGTTATTTATTTACATTTTTGTACTATTCAGCTCAAATATGTTTAAACAAAAAAGCATCAGCTAGAATTTTCACACGTCAATATTACTTAGCTAACAATACAAATGTAGAAGAATGCTGAATGGGCCTAAACCTGATGACCAAACTAGTAAACCAAGTTATGAAACACAAGGCTTTTTAACACTTTAAAAGGCACTTTAAAATGCGTGATAATGAAACTTAGGAACTTAATGGGCTTCCTACAGGCATAAAGAGCAGAACCCCATAAGTGGAAGCCAGGGAAGAGAGCGGGAGGGGGAATCTTCAGCTGCTTCCAACAGAGATTATATTGCAACTGCATCATGCTGTATTTTATAGCAGAGCATGTAATCTTTGTTTTGCCTCATTGAAACTTGAGTCTCTTGATAGTATATTTACTTTAGAGAGTTATAACTACTTCCTTTACCTTTTAATTCTAGGTCATCTTCAGTCTGCTTACTAGGTGATAGTCTAAAAAAAAGGACTTTATTATGAGGTATATAAATTAAAATATCATAAATAGTCCTTCTGTTTTTAGGTTTTAACTGATAAATGCTGATAAAACACCCTGCAGTGAAAAAAAGTGAATCGGTGTTTATTGGATAAGCTGTGAAAAAACACTGTTCCCCGTATCTCCTCATTCTACTTTGCCTAGTACTTTTTGAATCTATTCCCTGCCTTAGCTATGTTGCTTTTTCTTTACACCTTTTCTATGCTGTTAGATTCTCAACTGCACAAATTCTTATCAGCCAGCAAGTCTCCACACTCTTCCTCCTGCTGGTTCAGCTGTCCATAAGTGTCATAGATATAGAAATAAAGATTAATAAGTAATTGAAAACAAAACAAAGAAATAGACATTTGCGTTGAACTAAATACATTGTTGATTAGCTTTCAGGAACTAAAACCTCCTCCCTCAGATCAGGACAGTAATAACAAAAGAAGGAAATATTTGAATATATAAGTGAATTATAAAAGTATTCCAATGGTAGTCTGAAGGGGTCAAGGAGAAAGGGGTAGATGGATGGGTGATCAGAAGGTGACATATGCTAAATCCTTTCTTTTTAGTTTCAAGTTTCTGATCATTTTAACTTAAAAGGTATTATATTTTTGGATTGTTTAAGTTTCCTTTTAATATCCTGACTGTAAGGTCACTGTTGAAGTGTTCTGATCCTGAGACGTACTTCCCCTCAGAGTTGTCACCTTGTTCTGCTTTGTGGCACCTAATCTGATGTCTGTGTAAAGTGATTCTTGTATGTAACATCTGGCCAGCATAGCTTCCTGCTTCATATTTTCTGTTTTGAATGATATATTCATTACATGAAGTACATGACATGGATAGGTTCCCCTTATGTCGAATGCCTTTCCCATGTGGGGGTCCTGTGATAATGCTAGCACAGTTTATATTTTGATGAATTATAGAAACTTGTGCCATCCTGTTGTGTTTGAGCTGTTAGAAGCTTGCTTTTTACTAATTTTGTTTCAGATTGGGTGGTTGTTGGAAGGGCCAGTAGTAGCAGACCAGGGAATATCTTTAGCAATTCATCCTCCTGGAGTAATAACTGTTAGGGGTGTGCAATCCAGAAATTTTTGTTTTGTTCACAAGATTTTTCATTTTATTCAGGTTTTTAAAAAGAAAGAGTGTCATTAACAGTGTGCCCTATTGCACAAAGAGAGCACTCTGTTGCTTAATAATGGGGTCCTATTACCAAGCTGCGGAAAAAAGGGCCCTGCACTAGCATTGAAGGCTGTTTTTCCCGCACACCAGTGCCCTTTTTACTGCAGGGGTTAAAAAGGCCCCCGGTACACATGATCATGTGGTAAGAGAACTCTTACCGCATGGCCAAGTGATGAGGACTGCCGTGCAAGCCATGTCCGGGGGTTTCTTTTTTCCCCCGGAAAGGATGCGCGCTTGGGGCAGGACTTCCACCAGCAGCCACGTTGGGCTTATCGCCACTCTGTGAAAGGGCCCCAATGTGCATATTGGTAAATAATACATGTTCTTGAGCAACAGGACCACTATTGATGACAAAAGAATACTACATTTTGAAGGTTTATTTCTTGTTGTTTGGGGTTAAAAACAACATGAAATGATAAAACAAATGCACATCCCTAGTAGCTGTAGTTCATTTCAGATTTTTCTCAGTTTTTCCAGTTGTGGATTGTATGTCACTCAGTGGTTTTCTTTTCATTGTAGTGCAGTTTTAAAGTGAAGAACCGAGGATAAGGTGATATATAGGCATATTTTCAAAGCACTTACTTCCAAAGTTCCATAGGTTTCTATGGAACTTTGGAAGGCTAAGTGGTTTGAAAATATGCCTCATAGAGTCTCATTTTCAAAGCGCATAGACTTACAAAGTTACGTGGGTACATATTTGTAAGTCTATGTGCTTTGAAAATGAGCACCTCTAATGACCAAGGTAGCCTTGAGAGAGTAGCGGGGCTAGTTGTTAGGATGAAACATTCTAGGAAAAAAATAGATTGGGCGAATATGAATCTTTAAAATAATTCCCCCCTCCCCCATATAAAAAAGGTTGATGCATAGTTTTATTTTTTTTAATAAAGAAAAATGAACACCTGTGTACATTCTTCTTTACTCCCCTCATAATTAAAAAAAATGTTTGTGGTTTCCATTGTGCAATTTACATTTACTAAAATAATTTGCTTTCGCTTTCAGATAGTTTCTTAATGTTACGTGGATATGATAGATATACAGTGGGGGAAATAAGTATTTGATCCCTTGCTGATTTTGTAAGTGTGCCCACTGACAAAGACATGAGCAGCCCATAATTGAAGGGTAGGTTATTGGTAACAGTGAGAGATAGCACATCACAAATTAAATCCGGAAAATCACATTGTGGAAAGTATATGAATTTATTTGCATTCTGCAGAGGGAAATAAGTATTTGATCCCTCTGGCAAACAAGACCTAATACTTGGTGGCAAAACCCTTGTTGGCAAGCACAGCGGTCAGACGTCTTCTGTAGTTGATGATGAGGTTTGCACACATGTCAGGAGAAATTTTTGGTCCACTCCTCTTTGCAGATCATCTCTAATCATTAAGAGTTCTGGGCTGTCGCTTGGCAACTCGCAGCTTCAGCTCCCTCCATAAGTTTTCAATGGGATTAAGGTCTGGTGACTGGCTAGGCCACTCCATGACCCTAATGTGCTTCTTCCTGAGCCACTCCTTTGTTGCCTTGGCTGTATGTTTTGGGTCATTGTCGTGCTGGAAGACCCAGCCACGACCCATTTTTAAGGCCCTGGCGGAGGGAAGGAGGTTGTCACTCAGAATTGTACGGTACATGGCCCCATCCATTCTCCCATTGATGCGGTGAAGTAGTCCTGTGCCCTTAGCAGAGAAACACCCCCAAAACATAACATTTCCACCTCCATGCTTGACAGTGGGGACGGTGTTCTTTGGGTCATAGGCAGCATTTCTCTTCCTCCAAACACGGCGAGTTGAGTTCATGCCAAAGAGCTCAATTTTTGTCTCATCTGACCACAGCACCTTCTCCCAATCACTCTCGGCATCATCCAGGTGTTCACTGGCAAACTTCAGACGGGCCGTCACATGTGCCTTCCGGAGCAGGGGACCTTGCGGGCACTGCAGGATTGCAATCCGTTATGTCGTAATGTGTTACCAATGGTTTTCGTGGTGACAGTGGTCCCAGCTGCCTTGAGATCATTGACAAGTTCCCCCCTTGTAGTTGTAGGCTGATTTCTAACCTTCCTCATGATCAAGGATACCCCACGAGGTGAGATTTTGCGTGGAGCCCCAGATCTTTGTCGATTGACAGTCATTTTGTACTTCTTCCATTTTCTTACTATGGCACCAACAGTTGTCTCCTTCTCGCCCAGCGTCTTACTGATGGTTTTGTAGCCCATTCCAGCCTTGTGCAGGTGTATGATCTTGTCCCTGACATCCTTAGACAGCTCCTTGCTCTTGGCCATTTTGTAGAGGTTAGAGTCTGACTGATTCACTGAGTCTGTGGACAGGTGTCTTTCATACAGGTGACCATTGCCGACAGCTGTCTGTCATGCAGGTAACGAGTTGATTTGGAGCATCTACCTGGTCTGTAGGGGCCAGATCTCTTACTGGTTGGTGGGGGATCAAATACTTATTTCCCTCTGCAGAATGCAAATAAATTCATATACTTTCCACAATGTGATTTTCCGGATTTAATTTGTGATGTGCTATCTCTCACTGTTACCAATAACCTACCCTTCAATTATGGGCTGCTCATGTCTTTGTCAGTGGGCACACTTACAAAATCAGCAAGGGATCAAATACTTATTTCCCCCACTGTATAATCCCCTGCAGATAAGATCCTTTGGAGTTTTTCAATTATGTTTTTTGGGGGAGGCGGAGGGGAGGCAGCATAGCCGTTCATAGTCTCAACCTAGCTTTGGTTCAAATTGCAATCCATTTGCTTCCAGAAAAGAAATAACTGTGGGATTTGACCTCTAGTTACAACATTGATTAAGGCAGATCCATACAAAATAGAATTTCAACCTCGGAAAACTAGCAAGGAGATTTGGCCCAGTTACAGTGCTGGTAAAATAACAGGGATCATGTGGGTGGGGGGTGTTTTTAATTCCTTTAAAAAAATCTATCTTGATGACATAAAGAAAAGGCTGAAAGAGCATACTTGATTGGACAGAAGGTTTTAAACTGAATCTTGCTTAGTACAGGAAGAATCCATTTTTTGTCAGCAGTTGTAGAGCAACAAGCAAACTTGGCTTGCCTTTTCTACATCCACTTAGGAGGTGGAATAAGTTAACATCTCTAAAAATGTTACTGATGGGACGTAACTGGATAATCCCAGAAGCAGCAGGATCCAACTGTCTTATCAAAACTTATTGTCAAGACACACATGTTTTCCCTGTGTGATATTTTCCTCATCTAACAGTGATATTGGCCTTTAAAGATATTGTGAATACGTCACGCTCAATTTTTGCAAAAACTAATGGGACTGAATATAACATCTATGTGAAGTTGTATTCCTTTAAAGTATTTATGATACCATATGGTTAAGAGAGTGATGTTTATTGATGTCAAAAAATTAGATCACCTCAAATATCTAAAGTCAAACAATCTTAAAATTAGAATTCTATTCAGTTTCCAGAAAATTTCTTTTCAATAGCATAAAGTAGATCACAGTATGGGAATGACTTGTGTTCTGTTAACATCCATTTTAGCAATTAATTATATAATTCCTAAAATAGTGGGACTTAGAATTTCAGGTGATGTAGATCAGAATTTAAAATGTTCCAAATATCATAGTTCATTGTACATTCTTCATGTTCAAATCTAAAATAGTTTATAAAAAGTAAGAATGTCTCTCATGCACCTAGGGACATTGAATAATTCTGATTTTCTTACAGAGTACAGTATATATGCTAGCAGCTTTTCTAGCTTTCTTAGGATGACCTATGGCTTTAGAGCACTGTTAAGCTATCTATGCATGGCTAAGTTTGAATTTTTTGATGTAGTGCCTGTTAAAGTATGGGGTACCTGTTGATGATGGGGATTTGAAAGCATCATTGGGCTCTGTTTACAGGCATTAACATTTCAGAACAATTTGGGCAACATATACCACATACTTATAGAACTATAAAAGAGGAAGAAGTAGTTAAAATTACAATATGGCTTATTAATATAATTATTTACAACTACTGTAAACCTTTCCAATTTAAGGATAGTCATATTGTTCCAGAAAAGCCATATATCTGTAATAGCATAAGTACATTCGTACTTAGTTGTTAGGTACTTTAACTTAGACGTGTAGTACTCGAGATAACATGTATAATCATTTTGTTTTCTCTTAAAAATTAGGAATGTAGATTCTAAGTGCAATTTCAGTGTGAATAGATGAATCTAGTTTAATTTTGTTATACTGACTCTTTAAAAACTTGCCTTTGTGCTTGCATAAAATTTCCAAGTTGATATCAGTAGATTACAAAACTGTATACTCAGCATCTCCATATGCTCTGTACACAAGCTAGTTTTTAAAGAATGAATCAGGAGTGCACGTTAGATTTTAACTGTCACGAGATAAAGCCCTTTCACCATGCTGGTACTGCTTCAGTTATGTAAATTATTTTGGTATTGAAACAATGTGATTACCTCAGATTTTGATGTATAACTAATTTGTGAATAAAATATAGAAAACTGTGATGGCGCTATGTTTTTTTTAAACATTGCAGTGCCTTGCTTATGGCGCCATTGATGCACTTAGCGAATTGGAACAGTGGTTGTCATAAGCCTTATAGCTTTCTCCCTTCTATTAAGAGGGTCTACAGTGTTGGTGAAAGGACTTAAAGCAAAATTAGCTTAAAGTATTAGTACATGCTGCGTAGGTAATATGTACAAATAAAACTCTTTGGGGACTATATGTGAAAGACTTGAGTTTATCTTAAATGCAGAACTGCTAACATTTTAATAGCAGTGAGAGTTGATTCTAACAGGTTGGCAGCACTTTTTTTTCCATAGGCCATAATTTTATATTCCTGTTAGACATGTATATATTGTACTGTAATCCTCACTTTAGGACTAATTATTTTAAAAGAGAATTGGATTACACAAATATCTAGTTTTAAAGGTTTTGTAGCTACTTTAAACAGAACCATCCTCTGTATGCTTAAAATGTTTAAAGTACAAAAAAGTGCCATTATACTGTGTCTCTTTGTACTGTATAAGAGAAAAAAATAACAGTAACTTGAGCACAAGCATTTCTACTTTCAAGTAGAAGTGGTTATAGAGTCCTCAAGGGGTTTACATACCTTGCTGACCTTCTCCTGAGCAGCTTGTGGGGTGTGTTTGTTCCACAGAGAATGAGTGTAGTTTGAAGTTGCTGAAGTTATGGGAGGGAAAGAAGGAGACAAACTTACAGGGAATCAGTTGTAGCTTGAAGTACTCTGTAATCAGTGCATGCTATTTTGAAGTTGTTGGCTTTTGCTTCATGTTTAACATACTATGTTGAACATTATTGCAAAAATTACAGGGTGCATTTCAGTTGTAACTTGAAATATCTGTAAGAAGTTCATCTTAAGATTTTATTTTTCTGAATTTGCACAGCGACCAGTTCTGGAATACCTTAGTGGTGTTCTTGAAAGGGAAAATTTAATATTAAACTGTGAGTTGCTAGAAATGTTCATTTAATTTTTAGGATTTAAAAAAGTACCTCAGAATGTTTTTAAGAAATTGTTTAGTTTTGTGAACTACTAATGATAAATCTCACTTTACAGTGTGCCAAAATTCTCTTTTATACTAGCGTTTAATGCTGTGATTTTTTTCAAGTTAAATTACAAACATGTTTCCGCAAACACTACTGTAACTTCAGTGAAACAATTGTGTGATTGAAGCCTTTTTGCTTGTTCTATTTATTACACTACTGTTTGTTATCCATATTAAATTCTTTCCATTTATTTTTGTATTTTACCTTGTGTGTATTTTATTTTTACACATGTGATGCTAAAAACCAATAAACTGTTCTATTATATATATGGGTTTCATTTAATTGCTTGACTATCTTATTAAACAGTTAAAAAAAATATTTTGTCTTTTGCTAGTAGCATAAAATTCATACTTCAGATCACCAAATAGCAAAGAGAATTTGTCTATTCCAGATTTATGTTCCTGCAAACATTCTGCTTGTGAAATGTGTGAGGCCATATGTCTATAAAGATTTGTTCCAGTGCTGTTGATTTGCTTTTGTTTCCCTGTTAACTATAAAGGGTTATCTCACAGCTGGCTAAGAGTAGCTGGTGCACTAGGTGAACTTTCAACCTTGCTTCACTGCCCATTCCTCAACTGATAGCCCAAGGCTCAGCCTCCTCCATATCTTCTATCTCCCCATTTCTTCCCTCTGCCAGGCCTGCCTCCTCTCTTTATAATTGCTACCACACTGTCAGCTGCTGTTGCTCCACCCCCTTCAATGCAAGATTTCTCTGTTAGAGAGTGGGGCACAGTAGGTCTTGAGCACAGGCAATGCTTAAAGGCCTTGTACTATGCTGACAGTTACTCCTCTGTTCAACAGTGCCACCTCCCTAAATTCTGCCATCCAAGGCAGATGCCTAGTGGATGGGCTGGTCATGGTTGGGTTATCTCCAAAGCAGGAAGAATCTTTGGATGATATGATCTGCTGTAAGAAAGAGCCTGGCAGAGACAGAACAAGGAGGCCTAGTAGCTGTGCTGAGAAACTGCTAGAGCAAAATACACAAATGCAGGAGGATATGTCCATCTTTGCGGCTGACCTGAAGGCCTTTATGAGCACTATGAAAGACGTCTTGGTGAGGATCATGGATCTTATAGCTCCAGCTGAGCCTCTGCATCCTCTTTGTCCCCTTGCTCACTGATTTCATTGTCTTTCTTGTTACCACTATATCTCATCATTCCAGCGTACAACCAGCCCACTAGTTTTTCCTGACTTTTCTGGAGTGGCACAAGAGGAAGAGGGTCCCCTCATTGGTCAATTCAGCCTCAGATGGGCTTCCCTTTCTCTGTAGTAGTCAAGTCAAAAAGCTGCAGTAGCTATCTCCTACTGTGTAAGAGCATGGCTGTCCATGAAAGCACTAGTATATACAACTAGTTTTGCACTATAAATAAACTTGCATTTGTCAATTAAAAATGTCTTACAACAAGATTATTCCTTGCTACCACTGCCTACTCATATCCCCTTGATAGTGCTGGAGTTCCACTTGTTGAGCAGCTTAATCACTGGGGAGCTCTGGAAGGAACCTCCTTAGGAGGAGGCTGCTATAGGTCAGGGCCAGGAAGTGGAACTTATAGTAAGCTATGAAAATGTCACATGGCTTCGAGGGGTGGTGGAGGAGCTCTCCCTTAGATTTGTCCAGCAACCTGAAGTGTGCATTTAATAGGCCAGAAGTCTTCAATGTGTGACTTTGTCTGCCTGTTTGCCAGGTTCTAACTCCTCTGCTGTACTCTACATTGGCAATTGCAGTCATAAACCCTGAGACTCATATGTATAGCTTGGGTGCTTTCTTGGCTGAGCTAGCAATAAGCAGAGGGCAGTGTTAAGGTAGTATATATGTGTGACAGAGGTAGTTGCTTACCTAGATACTATTCACTGGTGATTTTGTCACTCAAAGCATATGCCAGAATATAGGCATCAAACTAGGCGCATGAGAAGCAGTTCTGAGACCTGTGATGTTACAGACCCACCTGCATGTTGAGGGAGTGAAAAGCCTCGTGGATACAGTGCCTGCCATTGGTTGCTGAAATGTTTGGGCAATTAATTGCCCCCAAAACTGATGGAAGCTACGTTAACTCAAAATATTCAGTTTTGGTTTGCTGTGCCTGCTTGCTGTGAAAGCAAAATATTGATTGGCTCTCCTGAGAAAAGCACTCATGAACTGAGCAATGCCGAGAGAGGTGGCTGACTGGTTTATCCTCCCAGTGGCCAATAAGGCAAAAAATGTGATGGCCTTCAGGTGCATTTTTATTAATGTATTTATTTATTGGGATTTAATTAACCACCTTTATGAAGAGATTCACCCAAGGCGGTGTACAGCAGGTACGGTTTAACATAAAACTTACTTTTGTTGACAGCATCACAATATTCTTCTGTAATTAATTGTATCTTCACTCTGCTATGGCAATAACCAGAGTGGAATATTGTAAGCCACATTGAGCCTGCAAATAGGTGGGAAAATGTGGGATACAAATGCTACAAATAATAATAATAATAATAATAGTAAAATAACCAAGAATAAACAGAAATACAATAAATGAGGTAAACTTGAAAACAGTAAATTGAAACCTAATAATTGAACTACCGTGCAACATTTAACAGCACTGGGATTCAAATACCAGGGATATAATTCAACGTTAGCATAATACTAATGATACACGTAATAAGTACGCAATAGAACATTGATATTCCCTGTTTTCTCCAGTCAGAAGCTGAGTCTCAAGCTGCTGGCATAGTTAGAGAATAGCGTCCTTGTTTAACCTAAACCTGTATATGTATTGCTCCTCAGACAAATCTGAAAACTGTCCCTTCATCCTCTGAACCAGAGTGCACAGGAACCACTTGTACACACCACTGCTTGTACCACTTGTACACACCACTGCTTATAGAATGCCGGCTTGCCACTTGCAACACAACCATACACACACATGGAGGGGCATTTTCACTATGACGTCTAAGTTCCAAATCTTAAACGAAAATATGACTATTTTTAAAACCTCAAAATGTCTTTTTTTTTTTTTTCAAAATTACCATTTGTAACAAAGGTTTGTGTTCTGTGTGTTTATTTTTTCAGGCTATTCCCCCCCCCCCCCCCCCCCAAAAATAAATTTACAAGTGAAAAACATAGAAAATCAAGCCATTGGGATGTAGGAGGAGCCAGCATTTTTAGCACACTGGTTCCCTAGACATCCCAGGAGAGCAATGGGGCACTCTGGGGGCAGTGATGTGAACTTCATAAGTACATAAGTAGTGCCATACTGGGAAAGACCAAAGGTCCATCTAGCCCAGCATCCTGTCACCGACAGTGGCCAATCCAGGTCAAGGGCACCTGGCACGCTCCCCAAACGTAAAAACATTCCAGACAAGTTATACCTAAAAATGCGGAATTTTTCCAAGTCCATTTAATAGCGGTCTATGGACTTGTCCTTTAGGAATCTATCTAACCCCTTTTTAAACTCCGTCAAGCTAACGGCCCGTACCACGTTCTCCGGCAACGAATTCCAGAGTCTAATGTTCCCAGATACACATCTCACCATAGCTCCTTTATCTTGTTTGCTGAGCCCTCCAAAACCACTACCCCCAACTGTACAGCACTACAATAGCTCGTGGGTGAAGGGGTACCAATATGTGGGTACAGTGGGTTTCTGGTGAGATTTGGAGGGCTCACAGTTTCCACCACAGGTGTAACAGGTAAGGGGAGGTATGGGCCTGGGTCCACCTGTCTAAAATGCACTGCACTCACCACTACAATACTCAAGGTACCTGCATGCTGCTCTAATGGTCCTGGCTGTCATAGAGGCTGGTGAGTACTATTTTTATTCAAATTTTTGGGGGGTGAGGGGGGGTCAGTGACCACTGGGGGAGTAACAGGGTATCAACCCTGAATCCTTCCAGTGGTCATCTGGTCATTTAGAACTGTATTTCCCAAGTCCAGTCCAGGAGTACTCCTTGCCAGTCAGGTTTTCAGGATATGCACAATGAATACACATGAAGTTGCTTTGCATACACTGCCTCCATTATGTGCAAATCTTTCACTCCTATTTCTTATGGATATCCTGAAAACCTGACTGGCAAGGGGTACTCCAGGACTGGACTTGGGAAACACTGATTTAAGGCACATTTTTGTGTCTTATTCGTTAGAAAAACAGCCTGTGACACCCGAAGCAAGGGTTGGGAGGGGGCCAGGGAAATAACACAACCGGACAAAAGGGATGAACATAGAAATAAGTATTTATTCAAAGGAATCTGTGGGCCTGTTCCCTCACAGGACTGAGACAATAGGGTAGGAAAACCAACACAGTATAGAAAACACAATATTAAGCAGGCCTCCAGCCACAGGCCTAACACATCTGCCGGGGTTGCCATTCTCCAAACACAGCCTGTAAGTTCTTGGGTTTACTCCAAGGTGTAGGGCTGGCTCCAGGCAGACCTCAAAGCAAAACTAGCAAAATTTGGTCCAACGGTAACAATGGCTTACTTCAGCCAGGTTGCAATAATGGAACAGGGGCTTCAGCCTGGGTCTGGGCTTCCTTAATCTCAGCCTGGCCCTGTCTTTTAAACTTCACTGTATGGGCTTTGCCTCTCCAGGCACACTTCCTCCTGAGGTGGGACCAGTGTTCTTAAGTTGGCCCAGGCTGTTTAGAGAGGGACTTTTCTTAAGGGTGAAGAGCAGTGTATTATAAACCCCCCTCATATACCCTCCCCCTTAGCTGAACCGTGCCAGGTTGCATGCCTTCCTTTTCAGGGTCCATCTCCCAAGACAAAAAAAAATCTACATTAGCATGTTCCTGGCCTGCCCAATATTTCACACAATAGCTAAAAGGTTGGAGGCTAAGGAACCATCATATTGCACGAGGATTTGACTCCTTATGTCTAGCCAGTGGTGTGCTGGAGCCGGCTCGCACCGGCTCTGGAGAGCCCCTTGTTAATTTTTTAACAATTTAGCGAGCCGGTTGTTCTGCTCTCAGCTGCGACTTGAATGGGGTTTTTTTTCACACACAAATTGCAGCAGAAGGCTGGAGGCACGCATGCCCAAACACACCAGCTGTCACCTGATATTGGTGCATGCGTGGTGTGTGGCAACCCTGCCTCCTCGTGCTGCACTGCAGGCAAGGCAAGAGGTTCGTGTACATCGTGGAGTTCCTGATTCTCTTTTCCCTGCTGCTGCCCTTCCCACTGCCCCATGCATTGACCTTTGTTTCTTCCCTCCTGTATCCACTCCCTCTCCCTGCCTCCCTCCTTCAACCTCTCACCCCCCCCCCCCCCCCCCCCCGATTGTTACTTACTTGCAGGCAGGCAGGCAAAGGACACTGTCGGGACCAAGGAGGTTTGCTATCTACTCCACAGGTAAGCAAGGAAACAAATTTGTTTAATCTTTGTTTTCACTCCCACCCCACAGCTAGAACACTCAAACCAAACAAAGCAATCAAACCTATGAGCTGCTGCATCCACATTCTTGGTTTTTTTTTTTATTCTTGGGCCATCTGTAACAAGCCTAAAGCTGTTAGGCAGTGCCTTAAAAGGTGGAGGACAAAAGTTTTTGTTTAGTTTTGTTTTTTTTTTTTTACTTATTGGACAGATTTTTTATTTATTTGAAAGCTTCCCATATAATATAAATTTCATGAAGTAACAATTGAATATCACTACAACATCTTTAAAAATTATTATAGCTGGTAGAAACAGCAATCTTAAACTCTGTATTTTGTGCTCATTTTTCTACACTAAAATAAATAAATAAATACACTGTCTTTATACAATACAGATGACCAAATTTCAGTGAGGATAACCTGTTTCCTGATGAGTTCACCTTAACTGTTGTTGTAATCTACCTTGGGAAGCCTTGTGTTATAAAGATGATGATGGAATATATTGAAATTAAATGGAAGTAGAATTAAACTCTCCTTTCACTGGGGCACATGTAATCCTATCTTCATCTGTTTTGTAGAGCTTTACCTTTTAGATACACAAATGGATTATTCTGTTTTGAACATGTTTCAGGGGCAAGTGGTTTTATTAGTCAAAATAAAAATATTTTGTTTCTTGCAGATTTCTTTTGTTGAAACATAAATGGGCCATAAACCCCTAATGCAGCCCATTGGTTTTCTTATATTTTGTTCTTGTGATAAATTATACTGTGTCAAAACTGAAAACTCTTGTCTCTATCTGGTCGATAATAAAAGGAGCTCATTGTGAACACTATCCACCCTAAAAGGTTGTTTTGTGGCTGTACATGAAGAATTATGATATTGACTAAATACATGTATGTGTGTGTCCCTAGTCCTGCATCCTAAATGTATATAATCCTCTCAAGAAATCCAGTTAATCTTTTAACTTATTAGTGCAGCATAACCGCAGAGTCATCGTATGGTCGCATCTTCAATATTGTAATACTAGTACCCATCTAAAGAACAGCCAGGTTATTTTGAGTTAGTCTTCACTTGCTTTCCTTGTGCCATCACTATCCAGCAGGTAGGCAGTGTCTTAAAAGATGGAGGATAAAGGATTTTTTTTTAACATTAAAAGAAGGTAAATTTGGATGTAAGGATTGTTTGAAAGCACACTCTCTCCCCGGGTATAGCCAGCTCTGGAAATGTTTGGGTTTTTTGCGGGGGCGCAGAGGTGGACCAGGGAGAGAGCCTGTTGTTAAAAATTTACCAGCACACCACTGGTTTCAGTACTATGGTGAGGACGGAATCCTGATTGTGAGTCATGTAGTATTGAGAACTTGTCCATGTATTCCGTAAGCTGTTTGGTCACCAAGCTTTCCATCGGTTTGACTACTAGTGGGATAGATGCAACTGGGCGGTAATTGGTGAGGTTGTTTGTGTTTTTCTTAGTGTCTTTTGGTATTGAGGTGAGTCGGATGTTGCCATATTCCTCGGGGAAGAGACCTCATTGTAGCATGAAGTTTAGGTGGGATGTAAGCTCTGCTATGAAGCGGTCGGGGGCAGATTTAAGTAGGTGACTGGGACATGTATCCAGTTTACAGTGGGTGTTGGCGAACCTGTGAGTTGCTTGTGTAACTGATTCAGTGGTGAGGAGGGTAAATGTTGACCAGATATGGTCAGCTGGGTATCCACCAGGGGTTCGGTCCAGGTCATTGATGAAGTTTTCGATGTCGGTGTTGTGCTGAGGAAGTGTGTTGCGTAATTTTATTATTTTTTCGTTGAAGTAATTAGCAAGTTTGTCTGCGGGTGGGATGTCTGTGTTGGTTGTGGTGATAGGGGTGGTGTCTAGTAACTTATTAACGAGTTAATCCGGTCCTATTTTAGTTTTGTAGTAGGATCTTTTGGTTTGTCTTATTGCATATTTGTATTTTCTATGTATTTGTTTCCATGCATTGAGTGTGTGTTCATCTTTTTTTCAAGTTTACTGGATTGTGTTTTGAGTTTTTTAAATTCATCATTGAACCATGGTATCGAGTTTTGTCTTCTTGATATTCTTGTCTTTAAGGGTGCTGTTTTGTTTAGTACGCTTCTGCATCTATCCTCCCAGTGATTGAGGTAATGTATGGAATCCGTTCGTGTTGTCCATTCATTGTCATATATCAGTTGCCAGAATACTTGTGGGTCTATTTGTCCTCTCGTAGTGTAAGTTGTGTGTTCTGGAGTGCGGTTTAATCCCTTCTTCCGCCAGTCTAGGGATAGATTCAGTTCGTAGTGGTCGGTCCAAGGTGCTTCTGTCCTTTTGATGTCGGTTATTAATAGGTTATTATCTGTGGACCATTTGTATGATAGGAGATCCAGTGTGTGTCCCTTGGTGTGGGTAGCTTGCATGTGAGGCCATTTGAGGTCCCAGGACTGTAGGAAGTCTTTGCAGTCACGTGCATTGGTGGAGTTTGGGTCCTTGAGGTGAAGGTTTATGTCACCTAGTATTAGTGTATTGGAGTTGTTTACGCAAGTGTTTGAGATGAAGATCGTGAAGATAGGGCGGTCTGTAAACAGGACGCAGTTCAGATGATCGATCAGGGATTTGTTAGGCACCCAAACAGGGTTAAGTGACAGTTAAGTGTCTAACTGCACTTAGATGCTATTCTATAAGTTAGCGCTAAGTGCTTTAGGGGATCTTTTACAAAGGTGTGCTAGCATTTTTAGTACGTGCTAAACATTAGTCACCCATATATTTATAAGGGCATCACTAGTATTTAGCACACACTGATTCAAAGGTTGTTTTGTTTGCATGTGGGTGGGGTATGGGCAGGACATGGGTGAGTTACAAACATAGGGGATCTTTAACAAAGGCACGGTAGCATTTTTAGTGTGTACTAATGATTAGTGCACGCTAAACGCTAGAGACACCCAGAAGAATATATGGGCGGCTCTAGCATTTACTGAATGTTTATTTTTAGCACGTGCTAAAAATACTAGCATGCCTTTGTAAAAGGACCCCTTAGACACCAAGGATTTGATTCTATACATGGCACCTAAAAAAATCAGCACTGAAGAATACCCACTTAAGTAGTGTGCTATAAGCCACACATAAAGTTCTGCACAGTTTATAGAATAAACACTCAAGCAGAGAGGCCACGTGTAAATTTAGGAGCCGTCATTTGCACCAATGAAAATGTGGTGCAAAGGCCCATACCTAAATTTACATGTGGAGCATCCATATTTTATAATTACGCATGTAATTCAAAACAACGCTCACGCTCTGCCCCAAAATGCCCATGACCCTCCCATTTCCGCACCTCCTTTTTTGGACCATGCGTACATTTTAGGTATGGATCCTGCACCTAAATTTACACGCATTAGTCTAAATTAAATGTAATTAGTGCCAATAACTGCTTGTTAAAAAGCCAATTATTGACACTAATTGGCTCATTATTCTATTGAATTGCATGTGCAAATCGGGGTCATGCCTTAATTTGCCTGCACAATTTTTTGGTAACTCTTATAAAATCAGGGGGAAAATTTCTAGAACACTATAATTTGACACCTAACCTGCTTATTTTTGAAGGAGAAGGCCGGCCATCTTCCAACACAAATCGGCCTAAACCCGGCCAAATCGGTATAATTGAAAGCCGATTTTGGCTGGCTTCAACTGCTTTCCATCGCAGGGCCAGCCAAAGTTAAAGGGGGTGTGTCGGCAGGGTACCGAAGGCAGGGGCATGGCTATGAGATGGCCGGCTTCGGACGATAATGGAAAAAAGAAGGCCAACTCTGATGAGCACTTCACCGGCTTTACTTGGTCCATTTAATTTTAGGACCAAGCCTCAAAAAAGTGCCCCAACTGACCAGATGACCACCGGAGGGAATCGGGGATCACCTCCCCTTACTCTCCCAGTGGTCACCAACCCCCTCCCACCCACAAAAAAAAAAATTAAACAGTTTGGTGCCAGCCTCTAATGTCATATTCAGCTTCATCACAGCACTATGCAGGTCCCTGGAGCACTTTTAGTGGGTACTGCAGTGCACTTCATGCAGGCAGACCCAGGCCCATCCCCCCCCCCCTACCTGTTACACTTGTGGTGGTAAATGTGAGCCCTCCAAAACCCACCCGAAACCCACTGTACCCACATGTAGGTGCCCCCCTTTACCCTTTAAGGGCTATGGTAGTGTACAGTTGTGGAGAGTGGGGGGGGGGGAGTTGGGGGGGCTCAGCACCCAAGGTAAGGGAGCTATGCACCTGGTAGCAATTTATGAAGTCCACTGCAGTGCCCCCTAGGGTGCCTGGATGGTGTCCTGGCTTGTGAGGGGGACCAGTGCACTACAAATGCTGGCTCCTCCCACGACCAAATGGCTTGGATTTGGCCAGGTTTGAGATGGCCACCATTCGTTTCCATTATCGACAAAAACCAATGGCACAAATGTTGAGATTTGGCTGGCCCCGACCATATTATCGAAACAAAAGATGGCTGGCCATCATGTTTCAATAATGCAGTTGGGTATGCCGCTTTACGGGGCCGGCCATATAGATGGCCGGCCCCGTTCGATTATGCCCCTCTAAGTGTCAATATTTACACACTAACATTTACACTTGCCCCGGTATAAGTGTTGGCACCTACACATTGGTACCCAGAGTTTGTGTGCCCTCATGCTATTATAGAATAATATTTTAGTGTAAAGATTTGGGGCACCTAATTTCTAGTGCCCTTTATAGAATCTCTCAAATAATGTCTTGAACACAAGATGCTTTTTCTCCTCAATTTCATATTTTGATGATATCGGGGAAAGTGACACTGCCTATCCAAAAAGGAAGAATTAGGATTACAGTTATTGTAATGAAGCTGATAATATATTATGGGATTCTCAGCAGGAGTGATCCTAAAATCCTGTAGAAAGAGTATAAATAAACACTGCTTCTGAGTCATGCTTTCTAAAGTATAGAATGCAATTAAATTTATTTGTTGGTGTTGCCAAATATTTTGGATAGAAATGTTTCTAACTATCTAATTTGAATGAATAGAATATGTTAAGTCATGAGTAATATACAAGTAGAGGACACGATATTCTGTGACCTTGCCAGGATAAACTGTGGAGTATCATAAAATAGCTTTACTGTGAATCTTCTTTATGAAAATTCTCACATTTCTGACTTCTGTAAAAATTTATTTTTCATCTTAGCATCCTCACCCTGAACATCCATCTGAAAGTGCAAATTCATCTTCCACCTTAAATGAAAGGGCAACTTCCATGCAAGCAGAATGCTGACTGAACCTCACTGCCACTTTTAGGAGGGTACCAGTGGGCCCAGTAAAGACATCCCCCTCCCAGATCTTGTTTTTAGTTGGACGCAGCTCTGTGTTTGATGTCCCAATGACAAGAACTCTCTTTGCTTCAGGAATCTTAAGCCTAAACTTGACCCATTTTTCTCCTTGAAGAAGTCCTGATCTAGGCTGCAGCAATATGCACCCTTTCCTCCAAATACTGTAAGCCTTTGGGAAAGGAAGCCATTTGGGGTTAGAAAAGCACTGAATAACATAATCACAAACATGTACAAACTCCTTTTCTTCTCTACCCTTTGTAAAAAATCCTACTTTGTAAAGTCCTGACTCAGGAAGAAGGACACTCACAGTGATCTTATGTTTTAGTTGTGTAAGTAGAATGTATCTTTCCATAGGGTACATGTTGTTTCTGATGTGGTCCTTGCTCAAGATGGCGGTGACTTCAAGATCAGCAGTCACATTGAAAGTAATGTTGCATTTGCCCTGGTTAGTTTTGATAATTGGTGTCGAATGGCTAGGATTGCAGAGGCCTTTTCGTTTTGAGTTGAGTCCAGGCCCGCAATGAGTGCTAACCTGGGGGAAGAGTTCATTCTGATTTATGGTGCCAGAACTGTGAATAAGTATGTTGGCTGCATTTTTAAATTTTTCTTCTTCCAAGTTTTTAACAAACACTGACAGTCTATAGTAACCCAGGAAGGGGCACAAAATATGGCACGTCAGCTTCTCTTCCTCTGTTTGAGAGACAAGACACTTCTTACTCAGAGTATCATTCAGATCTGGATGACCTAGTTCGTACATGGCCAACAGGGGTTGTGATGTCTCAAAAGTCAGTATCAGCTTTCCTGTGTCAGTAAAAATCAGGTCACTGCTATAGTTGCAGTTTTTAATTCCCAGATCTGTTGCTTTTGGATGAAAGCCCCAAAAATGAAAGGGGTTCGCAGGTAGGTTTTCCCAGAAGTTTGATTCCAGACATTCAATTTGATAGGAACAAACCCAGCTGTATGCATGTTGAGATTCTGTTGGTCGTGCAAAAATCATCAGGTCAAAGAGGCCTTCTGTGGGCAGCATCACTCTGAGAGTCATACTTTTCTCTGATACAGTCAAAATTCCATACATTCTATCTACATCCTCATTAGTGTTGCCACAGTGCTTAGAGAGCTGATAATTAAATTCTGTAGGACATATGCAGCCCAGGGATACTGTTGTTTCTCCATGCACTGTAAAACAAACAAACATAAAAAGAGAAAATATTTAAAAGTCTACATGCATTTGTACTGTAAGCTTTTTTTTTTCTGTCTGGTTAGCTTCCATCTACTCTACTGCATCATTCTAGCTTCAGTTACACACAGTCGACTTGAAAGTCAATGAGTATTTATTGGCTACCACCCTTAAAGGTATATGGAATGAAATTGAAATCCTACAGCTTTTCAAGGAGAAAATAACATTTAAATTAAAAGTACTGAAGATCGAAAGGTACTGATGTAGGGTGAAAGGATAACAATATTTTTATGCAAAGATTACAATTCACAACACTTTGATCAGTCTTCGAATTCTATATTGATAGCAGTTAAAGGAAGTCCCTCACACCATTCCATACAACAACACCATAACTGTGATTCCAAATAAAAAAAATGATGCTTTCAGTCTTATTTTAACTAAGCAAGTGAATAGATTAAACCAGAGAGACAATATTTAATCAGGTTCACTTTAACATTTCTCTTCATCAAACCCTGTTGCATACATGCACAACAGTGAAGGCCTCAGAAGTGGTCAGGATAATGTCTTCACCAGCATCACATGATCCTACCTGCAAATTTTAAGTACGAATATTTCCCTGTAACATTCTGTCTCTTTTTGTCCTCTTTTACAAGCTTGTAGACTTTTCAATCTTAAATTCCTGCTTCTTAGGCAAGTCATTCATCTGTGTCTATGATTCTTTATCTGCCTCTCTTTGCTGCCTGTCACTTCTCTGTTGTTTTGCTCATGTTTTGGGTTTTTTGCTTGTTTGTGTCATTTGGTGGTTATTCTGTTTATTGATTGCTAGGATCACTGCTATTGTTCGTGTGCGTTAATGAGAAGGAAGCACATAATGCTGTTAGAGTGTTGATTCTCCAAGCTATTTTTCTACCAAGTCTGTGTTAGAAACATATCATTTGGGCTGCATCAAAAATAATGCACACAGGGGCCCCTTTACTATGCTGTGGTAGGGCTACCGCATAGGTAGCATGCGCCAAATCAACCCTACCGCTGTGGTAGCACAGGCAACCAGCGGTAGTTCCAAAGTTAGCGCATGCAGTTTCCATGGTAGAAAATAATTTTCTATTTTCTACCACTGGGGACGTTCCTGGTGGTAACCGGCAGCATGGCCAAATTGAGGTGCACTGCCTGATTACCGCACAAGTAGCACATGAGCCCTTACCACCTGGTAAATAGATGGCGGTAAGGGCTCAGTCAGTAAATAGCCACATGCTAATTTTATGTTTAAATCATTTTTATTGTTGTGAAAGTGCACATTAAAATACAGTCATTCCATATCTCTATTATTAACTGTCATGTACAATGTGCCAACGCTAATAGCTGTGGTGTTTATTCAAACAGTATCGTTATGTAGTAATCATGAGTTACCTTGAGAATTAACATTTAACAGCTAACATAACCGTCAAACTTCTACTTGTCAACTAGACAGCCAGTTCCATAAACCTTTCTTCTATTGCTTTTTTTCCTTTCCCCCCTCCCCCCACGCCCCTCTGCATCACAATGTTACTCTTGCCCACGCTTTGCAGTCCAGCCCGCTCAAATGTTTAGCAAATGACTTCTTGCCGATGGACTCATGGTGTTCCAAAATGGGCTCCACCGTTGTTGAAGTTTTATACCTTTTGGGGAGTCAAGTTTTAGTATACCTATACGCTCCAGGCGCACTAACATTATCATATATGTACGCCAATGTTGCCATGTGGGATATTGGTTAGATAACCACTGTGCTAGTATGGCCTGTTTCCCAACAATTATGACTCTTATCACAAACGCTGTATATCCCTTCTGGGGTGAGGGCCCTAGGCCCAAATCTCCAAATAGGAAGGCCGGGTCACACCTCCACATTTGTCCCCACATGGCTGAGACATATATTGTAATCCGTTTCCAGAATTTCTGGATGCCTATGCAGGTCCAAAACATGTGACCCAGGGTAGCTCCACTCAGTCCGCATTTCGGACATTCCCCCCAAGGTGAAAGCCCCATGTGAAAAGCCCGACGCGGTGGTATATATATACGTAAAGCCATTTTATATTGTAATTCCCAATGTGAAGTCTAGTCTGTCACTTTTCTAATTGACAATATATGACTTTTCAGCTGCGCCGCTTGGACTGTTACTTGTAGGTCTACGGTCCAGGCTTACGCCAACTTATGGTATTGTAGTTCTGGTGTGGTGTCTCGTATATGTCAATGATGGAATGACATTGGTACTCTTTGTTGAGACTCCAGGGAGAAAGCTGAAGCTAGCTCCTCCTGAACATCTTCCGTTATTGATGTCCATGGTAGAGTTGACACATAATGATATAGTTGTACGTAGTAAAAGTTGCCCTTATTTGGTATTTCATATTCTATCTGTAAATCCCGAAATGATTTCATTCGACCTTCTCTGGTCACCACTTGGAGCAAATACACAATCCCTTTGCTCTGCCATCTTTGAAATGTTGAATATAGTTTCCCAGGCATAAAGGTGTGATTATCACATATTTGTAGAAATGGGGTCACCCTTGCTGAAAAATGATGTAAACGGCACACCCATTTCCAGACGGCACGTGCAGTCCTCATAATCCACGAGTGTGTTAAAACTTTGGGGATAGGTGCCCCAGTCCCATGCAAATAGTTACTAAAGTGGGTCCCCGGAGAGAGACTCAGTTCCAGACTTGTGTTATTATAATCCTCGGTACCCCTGTACCAGTCATTAATAGTTCTCATGCCGCTGGCAATGTTTAAGTATCTTAGGTTTAACAGGCCCAGTCCTCCGTACTCCACTGGAATGCTTAATGTTGATATGGGCATGCGAGCCTTTTTCCCTTTCCAGAGAAATTTTTGCAACATTTTATTATATATTTGTTCTTCCTTCCCTCTCATACAGATCGGGATGGTTTGGAATATATAAATCCATTTTGGTGCCACTATCATGTTGTGCAGGGCTATCTGCCCAAGTAGCGAAATTGGCAGTGCTGCCCAGGCTTGCAACTTCAGTTTACTGTCTGATAACATTCGTTGCACATTTATTTCATATAAGCGGTCTAAGTTAGCCGGGATGAGTACCCCAAGATATTTAATATGGGAGTCAGCCCACTTAAGCGGAAATTTAGCTTTTCAACCATTGACATCTCCCGCAACTGCTTCTAGGGCTGAGGATTTAGTTAGATTCAGTGTGAAACCCGACAGTCGCCTAAATTGTTCCAGTTCTTCCATCAACACCTTTATCGACCTTGGGGGAGCTGTCACTGTCACTACTACTACTACTACTACTTAACATTTCTAAAGCGCTACTAGGGTTACGCAGCGCTGTACAATTTAACATAGAGGGACGGTCCCTGCTCAAGGAGCTTACAATCTAAGAGACAAGTGAACGGACAGTCCGATAGGGGCGGTCAAATTGGGGCAGTCTGGATTTAGTGAACGGTAAGAGTTAGGTGCCGAATGGAGCATTGAAGAGGTGGGTTTTAAGCAAAGACTTGAAGATGGGCAGGGAGGGGGCTTGGCGTAAGGGCTCAGGAAGGTTGTTCCAAGCATAGGGTGAGGCGAGGCAGAATGAGTGGAGCCTGGAGTTGGTGGTGTTGGAGAAGGGTACAGAGAGGAGGGATTTGTCCTGTGAACGGAGGTTACGGGTGGGAACATAGGGGGAGATGAGGGAGGAGAGGTAGTGAGGGGCAGCAGACTGAATGCATTTGTAGGTAAGAAGGAGAAGCTTGAATTGAATGCGGTATCTGATTGGAAGCCAGTGAAGTGACCTGAGGAGAGGGATGATATGAGTAAATCGTTTTGGCGGAATATGAGATGTGCCGCAGAGTTCTGGACAGATTGAAGGGGGGATAGATGGCTAAGTGGGAGGCCAGTGAGGAGTAAGTTGCAGTAGTCAAGGCGAGAGGTAATGAGAGCATGGACGAGAGTTCAGGTGGTGTGTTCAGAGAGGAAAGGGCAAATTTTGCTGATGTTGAAGAGGAAGAAGCGGCAGGTCTTGGCAGTCTGCTGGATATGCGCAGAAAAGGAGAGGGAGGAGTCAAAGATGACTCCGAGGTTGCGGGCAGATGAGACGGGGAGGATGAGGGTGTTATCAACTGAGATAGAAAGTGGAGGAAGAGGAGACGTGGGTTTTGGTGGAAAGACGATGAGCTCGGTCTTGGACATGTTCAGTTTCAGGTGGTGGTTGGACATCCAGGCAGCAATGTCGGATAGGCAGGCTGATACCTTTGCCTGGGTCTCTGCGGTGATGTCTGGTGTGGACAGATATAGCTGGGTATCATCAGCATAGAGATGATACTGGAAACCATGAGATGAGATCAGGGCGCCCAGGGAAGAGGTGTAGATTGAGAAGAGAAAGGGTCCAAGGACCGATCCCTGGGGAACACCAACAGATAGGGGGATAGGGGTGGAGGAAGATCCATGAGAGTGAACTCTGAAGGTGCGGTGGGAGAGATAGGAGGAGAACCAGGAGAGGACAGAGCCCTGGAAACCAAATGAGGACAGTGTGGCAAGAAGTAAGTCATGATTCACAGTGTCAAAAGTGGTGGATAGATCAAGGAGGATGAGATGGAGTAGTGGCCTCTGGATTTGGCAAGGAACAGGTCATTACAGACTTTAGAGAGTGCTGTTTCTGTTGAGTGAAGAGGGCGGAAACCAGATTAAAGTGGATCGAAGATGGTATGAGAGGAGAGAAAATCAAGGCAGCGACTGTGAACGGCACGCTCAAGTATTTTGGAGAGGAAGGGTAGGAGGGAGATGGGGTGGTAATTGGAGGGACAGGTAGGGTCAAGTGATGGTTTTTTGAGGAGAGGTGTGACTACGGTGTGCTTGAAGGTGTCAGGGACAGTTGCAGTGGAGAGAGAGAGGTTGAGGATATGACAGATGGAGGGGGTGACAGTATGAGAGATGATGTTAAGTAAGTTGGTGGGGATGGGATCAGAGGAGCAGGTGGTGGATTTCGATGAGGAAAGAAGACGAGCGGTTTCCTCCTCGGTGATGACAGGAAAGGAGGAGAAAGAGGCCTGGGTTGGTTTGGTGAGGGAGAGGGTTGCAGGGTGAAGAAGAGATGGCTTGGTAGTGAACTCAAGGTTGATCTTTTGCACCTTGTCGCAGAAGTAGTCAGCCAGTGATTGAGGAGAGAGCGAGGGTGGGGTGGGAGCGGAGGGCACTTTGAGGAGGGAGTTAAGGGTGGAGAAGAGACGACGGGGGTTGGAGCTGAGAGAATTGGTCAATTGGGTGTAGTAGTCCTGTTTGGCAAGGAAAAGGGAGGAGTGGAAGGAGGATAACATGAATTTGTAGTGAAGGAAATCTGAATGGGTGCAGGATTTCCTCCAGAGGCGCTCCGCAGATCGGGTGCAGGAGCGAAGGTGACGGATGCAAGGGGTCAGCCAGGGCTGGGGATTAGTACGCTTTGTGGGACGGGAGGTGGAAGGTGCGAGAGTGTCCAGAGCAGAGGAGAGAGTGGCATTGTAAGCAGAGACAGCCTTGTCGATAGACTCGGAGGACATGATGGAGGGGAGGAGATTAGAAATATTAGAGGATAGGGTGGGAGGGTCGATAGCCTTGGAGATTCCTGGAGGTAGTGGTTAAAGTTGGACAGGGCTGAGGGGGGTTGAAGAAGTGTGAAGGTGATTAGATGATGATTGGAGAGAGGAAGAGTTGAAACATGGAAATTGGAGGGAGAGCTGGAAGAGGAGAGGACGAGGTCAAGACAATGGCCGTCTCGGTGAGTAGGGGTGGTGGAGCAAAGCTGGAGGTTGAAGGAGGATGTTAGAGTGAGGAACTGAGAAGCGTGAGGGTCGGACTGGTCATCAACGTGTATGTTAAAATCTCCGAGAATAAGGGACGGAGATGAGGGTTCAAGAAAGACGGATAGCCAGGCATCGAAGTTGGTGAGGAAGGAAGAGAGGGGTTTATTAGGGGGGCGGTAAACGACAGCCACTCTGAGTGGTAATGGGTGGAATAGCCGGATGGAGTGAGCTTCAAAGGATGAGAAGCAGTGAGACTGCAGTAGGAGGAGGGGTTGGAAACTACAGGAGGGCGAGAGAAGTAGCCCGACACCTCCACCACGGCCAGCTGGGCGGGGAGTGTGGAAGAAGAGATAACCTCCATGACAAAGGGCCGCGACTGAGGCAGAGTCGTCAGGGGAGAGCCAGGTTTCAGTTAGGCGAGCAGTTGAAGGGAACGAGAGATGAAGAGATTGTGGGTGAAGGGCAGTTTGTTGCTGTCAGCAGCAAATCATCGGCGAATGCCAGTACTTTCACTTCCTGTCTGGCTACATGTATTCCCTTGATTTCAGTGTTATTCCTTAGTGCACATAGCAGTGGTTCCATTGATAGTACAAATAGAGCAGGCGAAAGGGGGCAGCCCTGCCTAGTACCTCTCTGAATGTCAAAGGCTGACTCTTTTATACCATTCACCAACACATTCACTCCCGGGTTGCTATACAAAGTTTGTATTGCCTGCAAAAAACACCCAGTTATTCCCATTGATGTCAATGTGCTAAATAAATAATCCCATCCGACCCGGTCAAAAGCTTTGTCTGCGTCTAGGCTGACAATTACTGTTGGTGTTCCTTCTCCTTGACTGGTTGCCATTGCTAATAGCAGGCGACGTACATTATGAGTCGCCTGCCTCCCTCTAATAAATCCAACCTGGTCGTGACCCACCAACTTGGGCAGATATTGTGCCAGCCTGTCAGCTAATATCCCCGCTAGTAATTTAATATCTACGTTCAGCAGTGAGATCGGTCTGTAATCCTCCGCTTTATCCAAATTTTTCCCTGGCTTCGGTATCAAAGTAATGAGAGCTTTATTAGCATATTGTGGGAAAATTCCTTTTATTTATTACCTTTTCATAGTAATCCATGGTGAGGCTTTTATAGTACTCCCCTGTGTATCCATAAGGACCTGGGGCAGATCTTAACTTCAGTTTTTTAATGGTCTGTTGCAACTCTTTTAGTGTTAGGGGGGCATTGATTAGTTCTAGGTCCTCTCGTGTCAGAGATTTGAGCCCTACCTTTGATAAATAGTCGTGCGTTTCGTGTTTATTTGCTAGCTGAGAAGCTGAGTAAAGGGAAGAGAAATAATTGGTAAGGATCTGCCCAATATCTTTTTGATTTGTTGTAAGCTTGCCAGAGGTGTCTCTCAGTGTCGTCACTGCCCGTGATCCTCCCCAATTTCTTATCACTTTTGCTAACAGGCGACCTGATTTGTTACCAAAACGGTGTAATTTATATTTATAATAAATTGCAGATCTAGCCTCATTCTCGTGGATCAAGGAGTTCAGTGTTATTTGTATTGTTCTCCATGTTTCTAGGGAACTTGGTGAGGGGTGGCCCAGATATGCCTTTTTTGCTTTCCTGAGTTGTTTTTCTAATTGTAGTATGCTGGCCGCCCGGCGCTTTTTCCTTGCACTACAGTATGCGATAATGTCTCCTCTCAGGACCGCTTTAGAGGCGGACCAATACAATATAGGGTCTACCCGAGCATGCTCTCCATTATTTTGCGCATACTCCCATCTTTTTTCTAAATATTTTTGGAAGTGGGGGGTCTGTGTTTAAATATGCTGGGTACCTCCATCCGGCCCCCCCTACCGTATCCACTGGTGTTTCCAAGTCCACCCAGACCAGGGCATGGTCGTAGATCTCCTCTGGCCCAATGGAGGCCTCTCACACTAGTGGGAACATAGATTGTTCCATGAATATATAGTCTAGTCTAGCCAATGTGCCATGGGCTCGCGATCTACAGTGGTGGAAATAAGTATTTGATCCCTTGCTGATTTTGTAAGTTTGCCCACTGACAAAGACATGAGCAGCCCATAATTGAAGGGTAGGTTATTGGTAACAGTGAGAGATAGCACATCACAAATTAAATCCGGAAAATCACATTGTGGAAAGTATATGAATTTATTTGCATTCTGCAGAGGGAAATAAGTATTTGATCCCCCACCAACCAGTAAGAGATCTGGCCCCTACAGACCAGGTAGATGCTCCAAATCAACTCGTTACCTGCATGACAGACAGCTGTCGGCAATGGTCACCTGTATGAAAGACACCTGTCCACAGACTCAGTGAATCAGTCAGACTCTAACCTCTACAAAATGGCCAAGAGCAAGGAGCTGTCTAAGGATGTCAGGGACAAGATCATACACCTGCACAAGGCTGGAATGGGCTACAAAACCATCAGTAAGACGCTGGGCGAGAAGGAGACAACTGTTGGTGCCATAGTAAGAAAATGGAAGAAGTACAAAATGACTGTCAATCGACAAAGATCTGGGGCTCCACGCAAAATCTCACCTCGTGGGGTATCCTTGATCATGAGGAAGGTTAGAAATCAGCCTACAACTACAAGGGGGGAACTTGTCAATGATCTCAAGGCAGCTGGGACCTCTGTCACCACGAAAACCATTGGTAACACATTACGACATAACGGATTGCAATCCTGCAGTGCCCGCAAGGTCCCCCTGCTCCAGAAGGCACATGTGACGGCCCGTCTGAAGTTTGCCAGTGAACACCTGGATGATGCCGAGAGTGATTGGGAGAAGGTGCTGTGGTCAGATGAGACAAAAATTGAGCTCTTTGGCATGAACTCAACTCGCCGTGTTTGGAGGAAGAGAAATGCTGCCTATGACCCAAAGAACACCGTCCCCACTGTCAAGCATGGAGGTGGAAATGTTATGTTTTGGGGGTGTTTCTCTGCTAAGGGCACAGGACTACTTCACCGCATCAATGGGAGAATGGATGGGGCCATGTACCGTACAATTCTGAGTGACAACCTCCTTCCCTCCGCCAGGGCCTTAAAAATGGGTCGTGGCTGGGTCTTCCAGCACGACAATGACCCAAAACATACAGCCAAGGCAACAAAGGAGTGGCTCAGGAAGAAGCACATTAGGGTCATGGAGTGGCCTAGCCAGTCACCAGACCTTAATCCCATTGAAAACTTATGGAGGGAGCTGAAGCTGCGAGTTGCCAAGCGACAGCCCAGAACTCTTAATGATTTAGAGATGATCTGCAAAGAGGAGTGGACCAAAATTCCTCCTGACATGTGTGCAAACCTCATCATCAACTACAGAAGACGTCTGACCGCTGTGCTTGCCAACAAGGGTTTTGCCACCAAGTATTAGGTCTTGTTTGCCAGAGGGATTAAATACTTATTTCCCTCTGCAGAATGCAAATAAATTCATATACTTTCCACAATGTGATTTTCCGGATTTAATTTGTGATGTGCTATCTCTCACTGTTACCAATAACCTACCCTTCAATTATGGGCTGCTCATGTCTTTGTCAGTGGGCAAACTTACAAAATCAGCAAGGGATCAAATACTTATTTCCACCACTGTATGTGTGTAATCCCTCTCTCCGGGATGTAATGCTTTCCAAACATCCGCCAGGTTTAACATCTTCATAAACCTTTGGAGCTCCCCCGCCCTTTGCCCCAAGTAATGTGGAGAGGTGGGATTAGTTGAGTCCTCCCTTGGATCCCGGACCAAATTAAAGTCCCCCACTACCATCATTTTATGGGTCTTACATTGCAGGCATCCCAAGGGATCCTAAAAATTTTGGGTCATAATCATTAGGGCCATAGACCACCACCAGGGAAAACTCAGTCCCATTTAACCACACCTTAAGTATGAGAGAGCGGCCTCGGTCCCCCCCCCCCCCCCACCCTCCACCTTGAGCACTTTGTATGCTAAGCCTTTTCGGAATAGTACTGCCACTCCCCCTCTACGCCCTTTGGAGGCCACCGCGTAGCATTCTCCAACCCATGTCCTTTTTAGTTTCTCATGCTCTAAATCATTTAAGCATGTTTCTTGCAGGCACGCTATGTCTGCCTTGTGTCTTTTTATAGATTGTAATATTTTATTTCTTTTCATGGGGGACGTTATACCCCCCCCCCCCCCCCCCCCACGTTCCAGGTTATTACCCGCACTGGCATGATTCTATTTTGAATGTGTTTATCCTGTCTCCCCCTTTTATATTTATATCCTTGTCTGGGAATGCATTACTAGAAAGTGTCTGTTGTGAGCTGTTTTTAACTTTCTTAATTATTTGCTGTCATCTGGCCTGGTATGTAATTTTGTAACCTGTTATCTGCAGAGAGGCCCTTCCTTGAACCCACCCCCCTCCTCCCTCCCATTCCCATGTCCCCTTCCCTTGATTTCTGCCCTGTCCCATCCACCTAGACTAGCTTGGTGTGAAGAGAATGACCCCGGATTCAGCCAGAAACCCCCGTCCCCACAGTCATTCAACTTTGTGCTTTATTCTAACTCTGTTTTTTAGCATAATTTAACTCCTGTCCCACAGACCACGCTACCACTGTGCACTTAGCTGCAAGTTAGTCAGCCTCTATTACCTTATTGTCTGACAGTTGCTTCTGGGCATCCTGCACAGTCGCAAATGTGTGCCACTTGTCTTGGAAATAGACTTTTAGCTGGGCAGGGTACTGCAAGGCAAATCTTACTTTCTTGCTCACTAGTTGTGTACATAGATGGTGGTAGAGTTTCCGCTTTTCTTGAACTAGAAATGAAAAGTCCTGAAATATCAGAATGCTTTTTCCATTGTATTTGAGTGTGTCTCTTTTAATTTTGAAGCCCTGCAATATCTCCACCTTATGTTTATAATTTAAGATCTTTGCAACAATCACTCGCGGTCTATTGCAGTCTGCTGTTTTCCGACCTACGCGGTGCGCCCGCTCAATCACAAAGGGGCCCATGGTGTTTGTTATCGCTAGCTCCTTGGACAACCAAGTTTCAAGCCATGTATCCAAGTTTCTTTCCGGGAGGGCCTCGTCTAAACCCACAATTCTAATGTTGTTTCTGCGGGCTCTATTTTCGAATTCATCAAGCAAATTCTTTTGGTCTTTCAATTGCTGCTGAAGGCTGGCGATATCAGGCCCATATCCTCTGGTCTCGTCTTCTGTTGCCGACATTCTAGTCTCCAAGTCTCCCATTCGTATCCCAAGACCGTCCATCGATGTTTGGTAAGTTTCTAGTTTAGTATTCAATTCATTCCACCTTGGTATCCAGGCTTTCTCAATCACCGATGTTAGTTGTGCTAGTTGTGCTTCGGTGAAGGTAGTTCCCGCCTGGGCTGGCTCCTCCACCATCTTGGCGTCTCCACTGCACGCTTTTGTTTTTTCTTTTTTCGCATTTTTCTGCGCCATTCCCACTGGTGGGCTTTTTAGGAACTTGTCCATATACTGGGGTAGGTCTGTGGGAACCCGGTTCTTCTCGTTTATCGCTGTTTGTGAGTTCGAAGGTCTCGGAGCTTCGGTAGCGCTGCTCCTTAGCTCATGACGTCACCGGAAGTGTCCCACATGCTAATTTTAATCTTAACACATGACCATTTACTGCCTCATGTAAAAAAAAGGGTCTTTTTCCCGTTGTGGTAAAAAATGGCCCAGCACGTGCCAATTTCACATGCCAAGACTAACGCAGGCCACTTTTTATTGTAGCTTAGTAAAAGGCCCCGTAGGGAGGATAATTGCATAACAGGGTGGCTAAGTTAAGAGGTCAAGTAGGTGTAAATGTTTGTAGACTATATGCCACAGAAAGGGCAAGTATCTGACTGACTGTTCACGTGTCCTCTAGATTGTAAGCTCTTTGAGCAGGGACTGTCCTTCTATGTTAAATTGTACAGCGCTGCGTAACCCTAGTAGCGCTTTAGAAATGTTAAATAGTAGTAGTAGTAAGTAAACCCACCAGAATCACTCTCAAAAATGTATATACCATTCATAGCAGATAAAAGCAGCCTTTAGACAGAGGCCATTGGTGACTCAAATGTTTGGGGAGGTTAAAGAGGGGAGGGACTGGGGTGGAGCTAGGATGGGGTGGAATGCAGCATGGTGGGGCAATTTAAAATCCTTGCGGTAGAGAGGGTGAAATCTATGTCAACAGTAAATCAATAGCGAGTCACTTGTGAACCTAGCAAGGATGGACCCTTCCACTGTGTCGCTCTGGTGCAGTGACACCGGTTGTCTCCCCTCTCCCAGTACCCCTGTTACAGATAATAATATTCACAGTGCAGCAAAAGAATACATCATATTAAGTATTCTCCCAGGACAAGCAGGCTGCCTTATCCTCACATCTGGGTGACGTCATCCGACAGAGCCCGGTGCGGACACTGACTAGCTGGTAAGGTAGAAAGTTCTAGCAGCTGATGCCTTCCTACCTGAAATGCAAGCGTCGATCCTCCAGTCTTAATTTTTCCATGGAGCTGAGATTGTACGTTTTCGTGTTTTCTCCCTCAAGCTGTGCTGTTTTTTTCTTGCAAGTTCCTTCCCATGCAGGTATTTTTCATCTTAGTTTTATTATTTTTCTTCAGTTTCGGTTTGTGCCCATTCCTTCAAATTTTTAAAGTTATTTTTCATCTCTTTTAAGTTTTCTTTATTTTTGCGTGTGGCTGTGCGATAAAGGTGCAGCCCTGTCCTCAATTTGAACCCTGACCTTTTTACTCTGTTCAAGATTGAGGAGTTTAATTTGGCCGAGATTAATTTTTTTATATCACAGAAGACCTCCAGTGGTTTCAAGAGGTGTGCCAAGTGTAGATGTGTGATTTCTGCCATGGACCCACACATTTGGTGCATCGGGTGCCTTAGGCATCATGACCCCACTATTTGTGGTTTCTGTTTACAAATGCAGCTGAGAACTCAGCGGGTGCGACTGGCTCAGATGAAGCACCTTTTTGGCTCTTTGAAGGCTGGACCATCGACTTCAGCACTGGCGGCATCGACCTCCATGGCTGTTCTGACTTCGGTGTCCACTGGGATTGCACCGGTATCAAGTGGGTCTTCACCTGCTTCGACACTGGACATGATACCAGTCAGCATCAGACCCGACACTGACATCGAGGACCTGCACGGATTTGGCATCATCCTCATTGGCACTGGGGGATCGAGGCTGTATACATTGGGGGAAGCCCAAGAAACATGAGTATCAATCTCCCTTGACGTACGGTGCCAGGAGCACTGGGACAAAGGTACCTCCAATACCCAAGAAGTGCCGGGGCCAGGAGGAGTGCTCCCCCTGTTTGGAAGAGATGCCATTGTGCAAGTCACTGAGCGGATGGTATATATCCAGGACCGGATGGTATATGTCCCAGAGTATTGACAGAATTGAAAAATGAACAGAGCAAATTCAAAAGCATGGATTAATGAGACAAAGCCAACATGGATTTAGTGAAGGGAAATCTTGCCTCACCAATCTTATTACATTTCTTTGAAGGGGTCAACAAATATGTGGATAAAGGTGAGCCAGTTGATGTTGTGTGTCTGGATTTTCAAAAGGCATTTGACAATGTACTTCATGAAAGACTCCAGAGGAAATTGGAAAGTCATGGGACAGGAGGTAGTGTTCTATTGTGGATTAAAAACTAGTTAAAAGATTGAAAACAGACAGAGCCGGTGGGGGGAGGCTTGGCTGGTGGTTGGGAGGTGGGCCTTGTTCTGGGCAGACTTCTACGGTCTGTGCCCTGAAAATGGCAGAAACGAATCAAGGTCAGGTATACACATAAAGTAGCACATATGAGTTTAAATTGTCGGGCAGACTAGATGGACCGTGCAGGTCTTTTTCTGCCGTCATCTACTATGTTAGTAGGGTTAAATGGTCAGTATTCTCAATAGAGAAGGGTGGATAATGGGGTTCCACAAGGGTCTGTGCTGGGACCTCTGCTTTTTAACATATTTATAAATGATCTAGAGATGGGAGTAACTAGTGAGGTAATTAAATTTGCTGACAACACAAAGTTATTCAAAGTTGTTAAATCGCAAGGGGATTGTGAAAACTTACAAGAGGACCTTACAAGACTGGGTATCCAAGGCAGATGAAGTTTAATGTGAGCATGGGCAAAGTGATGCATGTGGGAAAGAGGAACCCAAACTATAGCTACGTAAAGCAAGGTTCCATATTAGGATTCAATGACCAGGAAAGGGATCTAGGCATCATCGTTGATGATACATTAAAACCCTGTGCTCAGTGTGCGGCGGCTAAGAAAGCAAATAGAATGTTAGGTATTATTAGAAAAGGAATGGAAAACAAAAATGAGAACATTATAATGCCTTTGTATTGCTCCATGGTGTGATCGCACCTTGAATATTGTGTGTAATTCTGTTCACTGCATCTGAAAATAGATATAGTGGAATTAGAAAATGTACAGAGAAGGGCAACGAAAATGATAAAGGGGATTGGATGACTTCCCTATGAGGAAAGGCAGAAACAGCTAGGGCTCTTCAGCTTGGAGAAAAGATGGTTGAGGGGGAGATATGATAGAGATATATAAAATAATGAGTGGACTGAAACAGGTAGACATGAATTGCTTGTTTACTCTTTCCAAAAATGCTAGGACTAGGGGGCACGCAACAAAGCTACAAAGTAGTTCATTTAAAACAAATCAGAAAAAATATTTTTTCACTCAATGAGTAATTAAACTCTGGTATTCGTTGCCAGAGAATCTGGTAAAAGCATTTAGCTTAACGGGGTTTTAAAAAGGTTTAAATATCGTCCTAAAAGAAAAGTCCATAAGCCATTATTAAAATGGACATGGGAAAATCCACTGCTTATTTCTAGGATAAGCAGCATAAAATGTATTGTACTGTTCTGGGATCTTGTCAGGTACTTGTGACCTGGATTGGCCACTGTTGGAAACAGGATACTGGGCTTGATGGACCTTGGGTCCATCCCAGCATGGCAACACTTATGTACTTATATGTAAATGCTCATGGGTGAGTCATCTGAGGGAGAATGAGATGCCTCATTCATTGCTGGTGTGGCACATCCTCCGAGGGTACTATTCACCCCTCCCCCACACTCCTGTATCTTCAGAAGCATATATTTTCATGCACGGGCGTAACCATGGGAGGGCCTGGGTCCACCCACTTTGAGCTCAGGCCCACCCATCAGCAGTGCACTCCATAGGTGCCCAAAAAATATAAAGCTTGGGGAGGTGGTTTTTCCTGCTGCTTCACTGGTATTACCCCCACCCCTGGCTGGCATTCTGCTAGTTTTGTTCCCTCCCTCGCTTACTATCACTTCTAGGCTGTGTATTTTATTTTACAGCAGAGCCGCACTGGAACGCAACTCTTTGCATGCTATAGCTGCTTCCTTTGGGCCGGCCCCTCCTCCTCCAAAAGAGGAAGTTATATCCGAGAAGGCAAGGCCTGCCCAAAGGATGCAGCTGCAGTAAGCAAAGAGTCCTGGTCCGGCACGACTTTGCTGTAGAATAAAAAATGCAGCCCAGAAGTGATAGTAAGCGAGGGAGGGAACAAAACTTGCAGAATTCCAGCTTGGGGTGGGGGCAATACCAGTGAAGTAGCAGCCAGTGGAGAAAGCCGCTTCCCCGAGCCTTATATTCTACAGCATGCTGGTGGTGGGTGGCTTTGGGGAGGGTGTGGGGGAGTAAGATGAGGCAATGCTACTAGGCGGGGTGGAGAAATAATTGTTGGACATGCAGGGGTGGGGGAGTGAGATGTTGCATGGGGAGAAGAGGGAGCAGGAGGGAAAAATTGCTTTACATGGGTGGGGAGAGGCACAGGAGTGGTGAAGGACAGAGAGGGAAAACAATGCTGGAGAAGGCAGTGGAGGGAGGAAAAAAGTATTGGACATAGCAGTGGAAGGGAGGGAGGGTAAGATGAGGGTGGAAATATTGAACATGGTGCAGTGGGGAGGGGAGGGAGAAATGGAGAGATGCTGCATGGGGAGAGGGAGAAACGTTAGGGTGCAAGAGAGAGATGGTGGACAATGGCAGAGGAGGAGGGAAGAGAGAAAGAGAGATGTTGGACATCGGGGTGGAGTAGAGGGAAGGAGAAATGCTGCACAAGAGGGGATAGGAGAGAAAGAGGGAGATGTTTGGTGGGAGAGAAGAGAGTGGGGAGGGGGCAGGAGGGAAGAAAGAATGGAAAGGAAGATGGTGGGGGAGGAGTGGGAGGGACAGGGAGATGTCGGGCTCTGAGGTTAGGGAGGGGAGAAAGAGGAATCAGCTGCAAGGCTAGAAAAGTGGAGGGTGGGAGGCACTAGGAATGGTAGAAACCATTTGGGAGAGGGTGAGGGGTAGAGGGTGGCAAGAAAATGAATGAGAGGATAGTGATTACAGGGGGTGGAAATATAATACTGGTGAGTAAATTGAAGATGGAAGGGAATGGAAGACTGGGAAAGATGGGGAATAGGATACTAGTGGGTGAAAGAAGGAGATGGAAATGTGATAAGTAACTGAAAAGTAAAAAGGAAAAGGGTTAAAACGATGGTGAAATTTGAGTGGACAAAGAGCAGAAGAGAGAAAAAGAGGGAAAAGCTAAAATGGAAAGATCAATATATGTCAGTGGCATGTGTAGTGAGGAAATGGAACAAGAGGGGAGAAAAGACAAGTAGACAGCAGCTGATTGAAGGAGAATTAGCAGAAGACACAGGAAAGCGGGAAAGAGAAACTGGAACCAGCATGATGGAATAATAAAATGTCCAGACAACAAAGGAAAAAAAATCATTTTATTTTAAATGTTTTAAATGGAATATACTAGCTTCGAAAAATGTGCATAGTAGATTTCTTTTTACTGTGTTCAATAGAAAAAGAAATGCATTTCTATTTTATTTCTTTAGTGTTGTAGTACATGCTGAGGTTCCCCATTCAGTTTTTGTCTACATATTTTTATTTTTAATTTGTGATCCCTTGCTCTGTATTTGGTGAGGGTCTGTTGGTGCGATTATAATGACTGATGGCAAGATTACAGAGGAAGCAGGGAGGAGAGGGAATTGGTGGGGGGAGAACTTTTTTTATTTTCTGCCCTGGGACCCAGAATGGCTAACACCAGTCCTGACTCTGCTGTTAGCTGGTGGGGATCCCCAAGCCATGCCAGCTGAGGACCTCATCTGAAGGTAACCAGAACTCCTTTCTACTAAGCTCGGCAGACAAGGCAATATCCTTGAGCCACCGATAACTAAGCATACATGGGATGCCGGCATCAGTGGCTCAAGGAGTTGCTGTTGCCTGCCAAGCTTGGTAAAAGGGAGTTCTGGCCATCTTTGGATGAAGAAGTCTGCTGACAGAGCTTGGGGATCTTCATCAGCTAAAGTATTTATATTTTGAGTTGGGAGGTGCTGGGGGGAGGGGCAGAGAGAAAACTTTGTGCCCATTCACTTTGGGCTCAGACCCACCCAAAATTGGCTGTCTGGCTAAGCCACTGTTTTCCTGCAGTCTCCTCCTCATTGAAACCTCACTGAACCTTTACTATGGTTTCTGCCCACAACTTCTGGATGTGTATCACACCTACTACTTCAAATGGAACTGCTTAACACCAAGCAATAAAGACAGAGGCCCTTGCTGCTCCATGAAAACAGTTTACAGAATTGTATTTACCTGCTTTAACAAAAGAAACTCTTGGGGAAATTAGGTAAAGCTGCTGCTTGAAAAACTCTGAGGTCTTAAAAACTCTTTGTTCAAAATCGTCAAGTGAGACTCTGGATTCCAGTAGCTGCCATGCTGGGTCATCAGGCCAGTGAGTCTCAATGAAATCTTCTGGGTCTGTCAGGAAGAAGAAGTCATCATATCTAAAGAAGAAAAAAAAAATTAAAAAGAGAGGAAAAAAAATCTAGGAAAAAAAACACTTGACAAAATGGACAAAGTACCTGAGGTGTCAGCTTCACATAAAATATTTAATAGTGCTAACAATGGGGAAAAAGAACCACCTTATTTTATGCAACATGCATGTCCTCAATATGTCTTGTCTTCTAATTCCTTATGTTCCCTCTCGCTCTTTACATTCTATGAGTGCTGGCTTGCTTCAGGTTCCACCATCGTCCAGAATGTGCCTTGATATTACCCGCACCACTGCTATAAGTTACGTGGGCCCCAAACTTTGGATCTTTCTGTTTACGTTAGATCAGACTCTTATCTTTTTTCTTCGGCATATCCTTCTTCCTCATAATTGTTAGTATGCCTATGTGTGTGTGCGTTGTTTTTTTTTTTTCTTTTCCCTGGCTCAGCAAAAATATGTTTAGTGCTGTAAATCGCTTTGAGGCCAGCTCCTGGCATGGGCAGTATAGCAGATTCCTGTAAATAAATAAACTCGCAGGTCATGAAATGCACATCACTGTGGCTTTATGACTACAATAATGACTACAAGAACCCAATACAATACATTATATGCTGCTTATTTTAGAAATAAGAAGTGGATTTTCCCAAATTCATCTTAATAATGACTTATGGACTTTTCTTTTAAGAAGATATCGAAACCTTTTTAAAACTCCGATAAGCTAACTGCTTTTACCACATTCTATGGCAACAAAATCCACATTAAGAAATATTTTCTCCGATTTGTTTTAAATTTACTACTTTGTAGCTTCATTGCATGCCCTCTAGTCCTAGTATTTTTGGAAAGAGTAAACGCGCGATTCACGTCTAACAGTTCCACTAATTATTTTATAGACCTCTATCATATCTCCCCTCAGCCGTCTTTTCTCCAGGCTGAAGAGCCCTAGCTGCTTTAGCCTTTCTTCATAGGGAAGATGGTTGTGCCTATCTGCAATATAGTTTGACTTTTGCAAATGCTGCTAAGGTTTGAAATGCTCTGTATTTTATTTATACAATCTAATGCTAAAGGGAGGGGGACAGTTTTCACATAACTTCTCTCATTACAGACAATAAAATTGGCTTCCACGAGGAAAAGAGCTTTTAGCTATGTGGACCTTCTTCACGGAACACTTTACCTTGTAATGTTAATAATTTGACCAGTTACTTGGGTTTCTTTGAAATCATGTGATTTAAGTTTGAAAAATGCTGCATCTGGATTTTTGGTTCTGTTTTATATTTTTTTTTATTGTAAATTTGTGATTGTTTTGATATTTTATTTTATTTTATTGTACTGCGCTTTAATACTTTGATAGAAAGCGGTATATCAAGTCTATAAATCCAATTCCCACCACTCACATAGCTGTAAATTATGAGGACTATTTTAACATGCATACTTTGCATGTGCAAATTTCAAAAAGAAATAATATATTTGGGTAAAGTATATACAGTATGTTAAGCATTTGGATACTCTACACCTATAAGAGGCCGCGGGGGGCTGGAGGGTGACTCTCTTCATAAAGGCAGTTAATAAATTCTAATAAATAAAAAATATATATATTTGTAATGTAAAATACACATATACTGCTATCTTTCGTCTACCTTAACAGGTCCTCAGGAACACCTCTTTTTCATGCAGCTCAGAATGTCATGCATAATGATGGCATCCTGATTCCAAGATGGCCGCTGGCTTTTGTGACTAGCTGCAGCATTATTCCTTGCTCATCCCTAAAAGAAGAGGAAGGGCTGCTGCCCGCACCCCCCAGACCCCTTCCCAGATACCTGGACCGATTGATCGTTTTTTTCTGCTGCGGAGAGCTGGTGGAAGTGATCCTGGGACTCCTCCGAATTTAGACGCTGGTGACGGTGAGGAGCCTTTGGCGTCTTTCGGGCTTGAAACAACTTTCAGTCCCGAGGAGAGAACTCTGCCCCCACAACCAGTAGCAACGAGTTCCCCACTCTTGGGGGCGATGGCATCCTCTCAAAGGGGTTTTTTGACGTCGGAATTGCTGGGGACCCAAGAACAGCTTGTAACAGTGGGAGATAAGAGGTTTAATCCTCTTGAAGATCCTCGTTTGCCTGGAGAAATTTTGCGGGGAATGGAAGCGACGGGGGAGAAGAAAGCTGGACAAGGATTCATTTTTCCTGCTGACCTGATTATCAAACCAAAGGAGGTAACGTTAGATTCATTGTGGGACCTTATGTCCCAGTTGGGACAAATGTTTCTTTCCTCTGTAACCACACAAACTCAGCAAATAACTGAAATGGAACAGAAGATTGAAAAACATGGAAATGATTTAGAAAAAATTTCTTCTAGACTAGATACAATGGAACAAAAAATACAAAAAATTGAGACTATACAACTGACTATTGTTAAAGATGTATCTAGCCTAAGAATTAAGACTGAGAACTTTGAAAATTATACCAGGAATCAAATTTGCGTTTTGTAAATTTTCTTCAAGTACCTATGATAAAGCCTGGGGATATGTTAAGAAGATATTTACTTGAAAACCTTTGTATACCAGAAATTAATTTACCACCATTTCAAAGGTTTTCTACCTTCCTCAAAAATTGCCTTTACAACAGAGTTTGAATGTAACAGCTCTCATTGAGACATCTGATACTCAACAGGCTACGGCAGCAACTTTGGTTGCAACCGTGGCCTTAGTTCCTGACAAGGCATGGTTGTTCCAGATGTTTTTAAGCATAGAGAGAAACTATTTCTTGGTTTTCGAATTTCCTTATTCCCGGATTTCTCAAGAGAGACTCAAAAGAAAAGGAAACACTTTCTCACAATGAAAACAGCAGTAATTCAAGCAGGAGGTACCTCTTTCTTGAGATACCCCTACAAGTGTATAATAAGGTTTGATAATGTCAAATATGTGTTTACGGATCCGCCTCAGCTTTCAAAACTTATCGCTTCCAAGATGACATCTGGAGTTTCATAAATTTTGAACCACCAATCCCTTCGTGAAAGCTATTTTCTTCTATTTAAATTTTCCTTTAGATTTATCTCCTCTTTTTTCTTAAGATCTTGGAATCCTATTTGTGGACTTGAGTGATAAAATTGGTAATGATGATTATGCTTTATGAATTATGTAAAGAATTTTTTTCTTTAATTCTATCACTTTCTTTTCAAGAGGTTGTACTTGATTATAAATATTGTAAAGTAATAAAAATAAAATTAATAAAAAAAGAATGTCATGCATAATTTAACAAATCACTGCATCAATGTCCCAGCGCTAAAAATATAATAAAATTGCATTGTACTATTTTGGGATCTTGCCAGGTATTTGTGACCTGGATTGGCCACTGTTGGAAACAGGATACTGGGCTTGATGGACCTTCGATCTGTCCCAGTATGGCAATACTTATGTAACCTCACAGTCTGGAGACCTGTTGGAGATCTTGGAAAGAGAGCAGTGTGAGAGCAGGCATTTTTCTGGTCACCAACACTGTTGTTGACATCATCGGGTGGCCTTTCGGCTTTCTTTATCTTCCTGGTAGGTCACTCTCCATTGGAGGATTTTACTGCCTAACGGGGAAACAGAAGGCAGGAAAAACCAGTGCTGTATAGCCAATTTGGTCAAGAGCCCTATAGACCAGCATTTTGGCCTGATGGAAAATCTACCTACTTCAGAACAGTGAATGACATCTCCCCCGTGGTGTCTTTGTCATCTTGTGAATGAACCACATCCCCAACTTGTTGTAGTATGGGAGTTGTCCGGTTCTTCTGTTATTGAAGCAACTAGTTCACCCTTGGAGGAGAATACTAAGGCGGGTGCTGCTTCCATTTCCACTATTAAGACTTTGATTGTACTGTATTGTAACATTTATAACCCGCAGTTTCCCACCTGTAGCAGGCTCAATGCGGCTTACATAATAAAACAAATTTACAAGATAGCACAAAATGGATAAAACATTTGAATATAATATATAAAGAGGTAGACTAGAAAGGATAAGGGAGGAAGGTGGTAGAGGTAGGTAACGGAAGAGTTGTTCTGGCTCCAGTTAAGTTGTCCACAGCAGTGACTGAGTCACAAGATACTTAAGGAAATTTAGCCTTATCTACTAATTAACAAGGATATTTCATTGAAAGATGTTTGGTCTGTGGTGGTGAGGAGTGGTAAGACTTTGCAGAGTAACTTGGTGCAGCATTCCAAATTTATTGAGGACTCAGTTGCTAAGCTTTCAGATTACGAGACTAGATTGGTTAAGTTGAACACTTGGATAGAATGGACTCTCAGATGCCTGCTTCTCTTTTTTTTAATTCCAAGTATTTTTCTTAATTTTTGTACGTAACAATGAGAGCAAAAGGAAAACAGTGATACAGTAAATAAACAATGAGTACTCTTAGTCCAGCCCTGCTTCTTTTATAGGTTGTGAGCCACATCAATCCCTATTTTAGTACTTGTGGCATATAGCCTTAATTGTATGGTATTGTATAAGATCAAATAGCAGGTTCCTCCACTGTGTCACAATCGGTGTTTCTACATTATACGACATAATCAAATGCATTTGCTTACTAATAATAATGCCTTACTTTAAAACAACGGGCCCTATTTACTAAGGTGTGCTAGCGTTTTTAGCGCACGCTAAATGCTAGAGACACCTATATATTCCTATGTGTGTTTATAGCATTAGTGCGTGCTAAAAACACTAGTGTGCCTTTACTGTGGCTTAGTAAACAGGGCCCAATGTTTCATCCCTGTTTAACACAGTGAGAGAATCATAACCATCATGTGAGAGCACAGAAGCTTATAAACTAATGTGTACCTCCAACAGTCAGGATAAATATTGTGCCACCCTGTGCCAATACTCCATTATGTGACCACATCCTCAAAACTGGTGACCCAGGATTACCCCATCTGCTTTACATTTCAAGCATCTGTCATGTCAGGACAACCCTGTTTATGTGCCTGCATTGGTGCTATAAAAGCTTGTAATGCAAATTTATGCCACATTTCCTGCATTGTTCTTTCTAAGTTGGTTGTGTGTGTGGGTGCACATGCAAATTTTTTCTTGCCACTGTGCAGAACATTTTCTCCTGTTCTTTTCTGCTGCTGCTGTTGTAGTGGGACAGGCCACAGCCAGGCTCAGAGCTTATCTCTATGTCCATGCACGAGGCCTGCCATGTCCCTGCCCATTTTGATACCAACCAGGGGCTTAGCTACGTGGGGCCACGGGGGCATGGGCCCCCACAGATTATGCCCTGGCCCCCTCTGCATTTGACCCCCCCCCCCCCCCCCCCCCCCCCCCGTCACCCATCAGGTACCTTGTTTGCTGGCAGGGGTTCCCAATCCCCGCCAGCTGAAGAGTTTTCTCAGCGCCGGTCGACTCTGGTGCCTTCGTTGTGGGATCATCTGTTTCTGACGCCTTACGTCCTGCACCCTGCATGTAGCCCCGTGCAGGACGTAAGGCGTCAGAAACAGATGATCCCACAACGAAGGTGCCGGAGTCGACCGCGCTGAAGAAAACTCTTTGGCTGGCGGGGATTGGGGACCCCTGCCAGCAAACAAGGTACCTGATACGGGGCGGGTGGGGGGGGGACGTTGCAGTTGCGGCGGCGGTCCAAAGTGGCGGGGGGGGGGGGGGCTAGCGGCGGTGAGGGGGGCTCGGCGGCTAAACAGTGCCCCCCCCACCTTGGGCTCCGCCCCCCCTCCGCCGAGGTCTGGCTACGCCCCCTGATGCCAACTTCTTGTTATGGAGTGGCGGGAACACAGCATGCCCCACATAGGCATAGATATAAACTCTGAGCCTGGCTGGAAAAGACACTTTGTGTGACTTCCGTGGTACAAGGGAACAAAAAGGTGAGATGCTGGACAGGGGGGAGGAGGGAGGAATAGGATGGATTTGATATAACTGACTTGCTGTAGTACAACCAAAGCAGTTTACATATATATATACGCAGATACTTTTCTGTGCCTAGTAGGCTCACAATCTGTTTTGTACCTGGCGCAACAGAGAGTAAGGACCCCCTTTCCTGCTGTGGGGCCGTAAAGTAGTGTCAGTACGTGGAGTTGCCATGCGCTGAAGTCCCTTTTACCGCAGTGGGTAAAAGGCAAAAAAAAGAAAGGAAATGGCTGTGTGGTAAGAGAACACTTGCTCCTCATCTGTAGAGGAGTGGCCTAGTGGTTAGGGTGGTGGACTTTGGTCCTGGGTGAACTGAGGAACTGAGTTTCGATTCCCGGCACAGGCAGCTCCTTGTCACTTTGGGCAAGTCACTTAACCCTCCATTGCCTGCCGCATTGAGCCTGCCATGAGTGGGAAAGCGCGGGGTACAAATGTAACAAAATAAAAATAAACACTTGCTGTGTAGCCATTTCCAGGGGAGCCCTTACCGTCACCTATTTAGGAGGCAGTAAGGGGTCCTGCACTAACCCGGCATAAAAAGAAAAAAAAATTCCTGTTGTGCCAGAAATGGTGCATGCTGGGGCTGGCACTATTAGCGTGTGACCACACTGCGGCATCTATACTGTGGTGTTGTAAAGGGCCCCTAAGTGACTTCCCTGGGTCACAAAGAGCTGCAGTGGGAATCAAATCCAGTTCCCCAAATTCTCAGCCCACTGCACTAACCATTATGAGTAAGGGGGGAGGGGGGCGGGAAAATTCTGAAGAAGGCCAGGGAGATGTTGGATTTAATGGGGAAAGTAGAAAAGAGAAGAGATGCTGGATGGGGAGGGGGGTTAGTGGGTTAGGGAGACTGGAAGGTGCTGGACTGTGGGGGAAGGAGAAGAAGAAGATGGACCTCTGTGGGAAGGGGAACATTGAATTGCTGGTTGGTGTAGGACTGTATGAGGGAAGGAGGAGACAGGAAATGCCAGACCACTAGGGCAGGGACATGAAGGTGTTGGGCTATGCAGGGTCCCATGCTGGCACTGAGTACCTTTGGAGTAGCCAGGAAAGGATAGGGTGGCAGCGGCACAGCATGGGAAAGGGAAGGGAGAGATGCTCTTTCATTGCACCACAGTCCCCCTCCCCCCAAATGTTGTCACCCTTGGCAGATACCTAGTCTGCCTAGTGGCAGGGCTGGTCCTGTATGTTATTTGATTAACGTGATGATTGAGCAGTGCACAGACACAGGTTCCTTTATTCAATTTATGGAATTGAGTTCCTTACCTGGGTATAAACAGCCTCTTTTCAGGTCAATTGTGCCTGCACCCCAGCAAGTATCAAGGAGGTACCACTGACCATCCAGCTCAACAGCATTCCACATATGATTGGATTTCTTTTGCTGGAAGCTCTGGCCTTGCCTGTATCCAGCGCCTCGGCTATACCAGAAACCTCATGGCATGTCCATCCCATCTCTCTGTAACAGCAGAAACGTTGATTAAATTTCTAGGAAACAATTGAGTGGCTGTAAAGAAAAATCACCTGTATTTCTGGGAAAAGAAATTGTTTTTTTTTTCACTGCTTAAGCCTCTTATATGTGCCAAATTTTCATTGTTGATATGAGGCAAGAGGCCATGAGTAGAGAAGTAGCCTAATGGTTAATGTAGTAGCCTGCAGCTCCTTGTGACTCTGGGCAAGTCAGTTACTGTCCACTGCCCCTGGTACAAAATAAGTACCTGTCCTTTTTTTTTGAAGTGGGTAACCAGAATTGCTATGAGGTGATCATTTCGCTAAAAAAAGAAAACAAATACAGTGGAATGAAGCCTCAAAGCCAGCCTAGTTGGGAAAGACAAATGTATATAAAATAAATGGATGTTTATTCCCCAAATCATTTGAATTATATTTTCTAATTTAATATTAATCTCATAATGGCACTCATGACTGTCCTTTACCCTCATCTTTCTTTCCAGGGTACCTGCATAGCTCCTAATGAAAAGGTGAAGGCCGGGCTAGTCTTGGTTTCAGTCTCCTCCAATCATGGAGAAGCAATTCAGATTTCTCCAAGAAAAACAGGACTTTATCTCCACGGGGGTCTAAGTGTTTAGCTGTATTAGATGTTGCAAGTAGGCTGCTGATTCCAAGAAAGGAAATTACATTCTGCTTAATGTAGGTGGTACAGAAATAATGATTTGTAGACTGCATCAGAAATAAAATGGGTGCATTAAACTGAACATGGATATTTTAATGTTGTTGTATTCTAAACTGTCCCATTCATCCTATGTGAATCATCCAGTTAAGGGTCCCTTATCAGGGGAAGGAGCAAGGAGGGAGAGGGCGATCCACAAACATGGGTGCTACTGCTGTCTGCCTCTGAAAAAGTAGAAAGATCTCCCAGCATTGCTCCATCCTCCTTCCAAACATGAATGCAGCCTCTATGCCAGTATTTTCAGTGCAAGGCCCGGGGGCCAATGGTGGCCCTTGGAGGCCTCTGGTATAGCCCTCATTATCATTCTGGCTTTTTTTTCTGCTACTCTTGTCTCTCTACCACAGCTCATGATAGGGGAAAGGGGCTAGAGGAAAAGCCACATGCTTGAAGAACAAGGCATTGCTCAATAGATGGAACATGGAAGAGAATGCATTTGGAAATATCAACTTTCTTGGGGCTGGTGAGGCAGATGTCATTGACACACACTAATCAGCAGGGTCGCAACTCACATGGGCAAGATGTTTGGCAGCTTTCCTTCAGCTCATTTGGATCCAAAGTGGCCCCAGCCTAAAGACCACTGCTCTATGCCTTTCCCCTGGCCCATCATAAAAACTGACAACAGCCATCTGGCTGTAGATGGAGAAAGGGGAGAGAGAGCACTAGCAGTGAGTTTTTCCCAAGTATTACATAAGTACATAAGTAATGCCATACTGGGAAAAGACCAAGGGTCCATCGAGCCCAGCATCCTGTCCACGACAGCGGCCAATCCCAGGCCAAGGGCACCTGGCAAGCTTCCCAAACGTACAAACATTCTATACATGTTATTCTGGGATTTTGGATTGTTCCAAGTCCGTTTAGTAGCGGTTATGGACTTGTCCTTTAGGAAACCGTCCAACCCCTTTTTAAACTCTGCTAAGCTAACCGCCTTCACCACATTTTCCGGCAATGATTCCAGAGTTTAATTACACGTTGGGTGAGGAAACAATTTTCTCCGATTTGTTTTAAATTTACTACACTGTAGTTTAATCGCATGCCCCCTGGACTTTTTAATTCCATTCATTTTAGATTACAGGCTGGTTTTCCAGTTTTAAGGATATATTAAGGAAGATGATGACCTATTCAAATGAAGTGGGTTGGAAAACCATAAAATTCTCAGACTGTGGACTCTTAGCTACAGAACCTTACAAAAGTCTGTGCACCATTGAACTTGTATTATATTCTGCTATATAAAAAAATATGTCAAATCCAATAAGGTAGAAGATTCTTTTTTTTTTAAATTTGAATTTCACAATAATAACATCCAAGAAAAACACTTGCATGAAAAGAACTAAAGGGCCCTGTTTACTAAGATGCATTAGCGTTTTTAACGTGCCAACAATTAGTGCATGTGCTAACCGTGTAGTCACCTATAGGGATATTGTAGGTGCGTACATGGTTAACGCGCATTAAAGACACTAAACGTGCCTATAACGCGGCTTAATAAACAGGGCCCTTACATTTTAGACCAAACATTTTAGGGGTAAAAAAAAATACAATAAAAGTGGGGGGAAGAAAATTGAAGGTATGGTTGGAGAGATTGCAGCAGCTGGAAACACACAAATCTATTCAGAATTTTCCCTTGCTTGTAACCATTCTAGAAGCTGTTTAGGAAAAAAACAAAACTCAGAAAACTTATTTGCAAAGAGGTCCTTTACTAAGCTACAAAAAGTGGCCCTTGCACAGGTCTTTCCTACACGCTTTCCTACATTTTTGATCACAGCTCTAAAATGGCCAATGTTCTATTTTTTGTATTAATGGCTGTGCGCTAATGTTACCATTAACGTGAAGCCATTAAAAGAAATTATCGTGTGCGAAAGGTAACAAAACAACTACAAAGAAATTTTAAATTAAAAGAATCCCCTTGGGTCAGAACTCTAGGTCCTGAAGGGTTCTTGCTCCAGTCTGTCATAGACCTGAGGCTCGGGAAAAGATTGACCATTTAGCAGGACAGTGATTCTAACCGCATAGCAAAACAGGGGCATAGCCAGACTTCGAGGTGAAAGGGGGCCAGAGCCCAAGGGGGGGGGGGGCACATTTTGTTCTGCCACCCCGCCGCCCCCCTATCACCTCGCAGCCCCCCCCCCGCCGCTCTCCACCCACTGCTGCAGGGGTTGGAGACCCCAACCAGCTGAAGCTTTGTCCAGTGCCACCGCATTGCCTGCCCTGCTCTGTCTTCCCCTCATGTTCTGCACGCTCCTTTTAGTGAAATTGAGCATTCCCAGTTTCACTAAAAGGAGCGTGCAGGGCAGGTAATGCAGCAGCACCAGAGACCGGCGCTGGATAACGCTTCAGCTGGCAGGGGTTGGGGACCCCCACCAGCAAAACCAGGGGCCCAGAGGAAATTGAGGGGGGGGGGCAGGCGCCCGAGGCCCCATGTAGCTATGACACTGCAACAAAACCAATAATGGAATATCTCAGGAAGAAGAAAGTGAAGTGTCCTCAAATGGCCCAGTCAAAGCCCAGATCTGAATCCAACAGAAAATCTGTGGCAAGACTTGAAGACCACACTTCACAGACAATCCCCAACCAACTGGAAAGATCGTGAGTTATTCTTCCAAGAAGAAATGGGCAAAAACTTCATCATCGTGCTGTGGAAAATTGGTGCACACTTATCCTAAACAACTTGTGTCTTTTCACGCAACAAAGCACTGCACGTACCTGGTAGTGCTTTAGAAATGATTCGTAAGTAGTAGAAGTAAAAGGGGCCTCCACCAACTGTTGAACCAAGAGGTGCAAAGACTTATGTAGTCAAAATCTTTGGTTTCCTATTCTTATCTACTTTTTGAATATTTCTATAATTGTTTTTTCATGTTGAAAATGCACTGTTATGTAGTTCAGTGAAATAAGCTCCTACTTTATGCATTCTAAGTTGTATATTTTGGACAGCATAATGTGAAACGTACAGGGATGTGAAGACTTCGACAAGGCACTCTGAAAAAATGGCATACACTTTTTATGTTTTAAGGGGAAAAAAGTAAAATAAAAAGAAATAGATTACAGTAATGGATGCTTATATTTACACACACATATATGTGCATAGACGTCAGTAATTGGTCTAAGTGCTATTCTGTAAATACCTGCTTAACTGGGCATCTGCCTAGGGCAGCAGACTTCAGTGTGGTGGCAGCCGTTTGAGCACCTGCATGTGCACTCATGGCCTGCTGCTCCTGTAAGGTTGCCAACTGGATCTAGATAACCTGACTGGCCTGATGCAGTCCTGGGTTTATCCCCAATTGCATGCAGGGACTTGTAGTCTTGCTTTTCTTGGTGACAGCAATGGAGAAATCAGAACTGTGAATTCCTGCATGCAATGGGGTAAACTGAGGATTGGAAACCCTGTCAGGCAAAACTGCATCCATTTGGCAACCCTGTGCTCCTCCCCCACTGACAGAAAGTTTTTGATTGGGGGGGGGAGGGGCAGCAGGGACCTGGTAGGCCATAAATATGCCGGGTGCTTGAAGGGCGGATGCCATACTGTTTCCTTGTGATATAATTTAGCAGGTTGTCTATCAGAAAGATATTAAGCCATGTATAAGGAACAGGTAATTTCTTTAAACTAAGTACCTGCACATTACTCGACATAGGCTGGCATAACCCGAACACACACCTCGTCCAGTCTGCAAAACCTCCTGAGGTTCATGGATCTTGGGTGATAGTCCAAAGAAGCCCTCTATATCATATTCTGAAAGAGTGTAACAAAGGTCCTGTTTCACTTCATAATGCTTAAAGTGGTTCACTGACAGAGACCTGTTATTACAAGAAAAGATAGTTATATGGTCCAGGTAGATCTTTGAGCTCATTACATCCACATTTTCTAGAAGTTCGTATGGTTACTGTCTTTCGGAAAGAGGAGTGGAAAAAGAGAGCCTTCAGAATCATTGGCCTCGAAATGTGGACTAAACTTTTTCTCTGTTATACTTAGGACTCGACAATCCTTGGGTAACTTTTACAAAAGGTCTTAAGATTTTTTTATTCTCAAATATTGGATGATTTTATTATACATTATAATAATTGTAAGTTTTTTTTCAGGTATTGTGGCTGTTGTTGTAATGTACTTTTCATTCAATCTTGCTGTCCTTATCTTGTATAATACCTCTGTTACTATTTTATTCTTATGCTGTAAACCATTTTGAATAGATTTGTTCCACAAAAATGGTCTAAACCAGTGGTTCTCAATCCAGTCCTCAGGACACAGCAAACCGTGAGCAAGTGCAAAGTGATGCATGTGGGAAAGGGGAACCCAAACTATAACTATGTGATGTAAGGTTCCACATTAGGAGTCACCACCCAGGAAAAGGATCTAGGTGTCATCACTGATGATATGTTGAAACCCTCTGCTCAGTATGCAGTGGCGGCTAAGAAAGCAAATAGAATGTTAGGAATTATTAGGAAAGGAAGGAGAAACAAAAATGAGAATGTTATAATGTCTTTGTATTGCTCCATGGTGCGACTGCACCTCGAATACTGAGTGCAATTCTGGTCCCAGTTTCTCACAAAAGATAAGTAGAATTAGAAAAGATAAAGGAAGGGTGACAAAAACGGTAA